>NC_085002.1:160000-177500 GCF_963854185.1 Sardina pilchardus | reverse complement strand
ATATATATATATATATATATATATATATATATATGTATATATATATATAACATGCAAATGTTTTTTAAATCATACCAACAAAATCGCTGTGACCAAAAATTAACTTTTTTTTTTTACCTTGAATCTTGGAAAAAAAAATATTTGCCTACCTACCGACCCAACTTTTTTGGGGGGGGGCTGTTACTGCAAACAAAGATATTTTTAAGGATGGCCTGAGAGTGTGTGTGAGAGAGAATTTAGGGGTACTTTTCTAGACGCTCAAAGAGTGTGTGTGTGTGAGAGAGAGAGAGAGGGGGGGTGTGTGCTGGAAATATGTATGCTACCTCTCTGGACTTCTGTTCCTCCTCTGATTCCTTGTGTGTGTGTGTGTGTGTGTGTGTGTGTGTCTCTGTGTGTCTCTGTGTGTCTCTGTGTGTCTCTGTGTGTGTGTGTGTGTGTGTGTGTGTGTGTGTGTGTGTGTGTGTGCGTGCGTGCGTGCGTGCGTGCGTGCGTGTGTGTGTGTGTGCAGGTTGGACTACTCTGGCATAGCGCTGCTGATCATGGGCTCGTTTGTGCCGTGGCTGTACTACTCGTTCTACTGCTCGCCCCAGCCGCGGCTCATCTACCTCACCATCGTGTGTGTGCTCGGCATCGCCGCCATCGTGGTGGCCCAGTGGGACCGCTTCTCCACGCCACGCCACCGCCCCACTAGAGCAGGTACACACACACACACACACACACACACACACACACACACACACACACACACACACACACACACACACACACACACACACACACACACCACGCCACCGCCCCACTAGAGCGGGTACACACACACACACACACACACACACACACACACACACACACACACCACGCCACCGCCCCACTAGAGCGGGTACACACACACACACACACACACACACACACACACACACGCACACACCACGCCACCGCCCCACTAGAGCGGGTACACACACACACACACACACACACACACACGCACACACCACGCCACCGCCCCACTAGAGCGGGTACACACACACACACACACACACATGCACACACACACACACACACACACACACACACACACACACACACACACACCACGCCACCGCCCCACTAGAGCGGGTACACACACACACACACACGCACGCACGCACACGTACACACACACACACCACGCCACCGCCCCACTAGAGCGGGTACACACACACACACACACACACACACACACACACACACACGCACACACCACGCCACCGCCCCACTAGAGCGGGTACACACACACACACACACACACACACACACGCACACACCACGCCACCGCCCCACTAGAGCGGGTACACACACACACACACACACACATGCACACACACACACACACACACACACACACACACACACACACACACACACACACACCACGCCACCGCCCCACTAGAGCGGGTACACACACACACACACACGCACGCACGCACACGTACACACACACACACCACGCCACCGCCCCACTAGAGCGGGTACACACACACACACACACACACACACACACACACACACACATATATATGTGTCATGAATTGATGTGAAGTTGACAGTTCCACGTAGCTCTTTCAGGGTTAGTGCTGCTAATATACGGGCAAGCCGCGCGATGTCGATGCAGGATATGTGTGATGTAGAGTCCCTTGTAAGTGGCACAGCCGTTCAGGATATGTGTGATGTAGAGTCCCTTGTAAGTGGCACAGCCGTTCAGGATATGTGTGATGTAGAGTCCCTTGTAAGTGGCACAGCCGTTCAGGATATGTGTGATGTAGAGTCCCTTGTAAGCGGCACAGCCGTTCAGGATATGTGCCATGTGGAGTCCCTTGTAAGCGGCACAGCCGTTCAGGATATGTGTGATGTAGAGTCCCTTGTAAGTTCAGGATATGTGCCATGGTCTCTCTTTGCTGGTCACAATGTAACTTGCAGAACGGCTCATGTTGACTTGGACACCACACAGACAGATTGGCGCACACACACATATATATACACACACACACACGTGCGTGCGGTACGCCACCGCCCTACCAGAGCAGGTAAACACACACACACACACACACACACACACACACACACACACACACACTCACTCTCCATGCCATCTACTCATCAGAAATGGGACACACACACACATACACACCATGACGCCGGTATACACACACATACCACTACACCAGTCATGGTCAGAATAGGATTGATTGATCAATCAATCGATCGGTCACACACTCTGTTATTGTGCTCTGCTGGACAGTAGATCACACACATGTAGTGCACATTCCACTGTCTCCACAGCAACCTCCCTTACACATCATCTAGGACACGGTGACTGACCCCAGCCCTGCATTTGTGCACCCAGTACACACACACACACACACACACACACACACACACTCACACTCACACACACACACACACACACACACACACACTCACACTCACACTCACAGCGGCAGGCTTTGTGGTTGGAACCTGATCATAGTTATTGCCATGGACACCATTCATAGTGAATGAATACAGTCCAGCTCTGTGAATTATTGAGTGGCCACGGAGTGAGTGAGCACACACACAGCTCTACAGTGACCCCTACACACACACACACACACACACACACACGGCTCTACAGTGACCCCTACATACACACACACACACACACACACACACACACACACACACACACACGGCTCTACAGTGACCCCTACACACACACACACACACACACACACACACACACGGCTCTACAGTGACCCCTACATACACACACACACACACACGGCTCTACAGTGACCCCTACATACACACACACACACACACGGCTCTACAGTGACCCCTACATACACACACACACACACACGGCTCTACAGTGACCCCCCCCCACACACTCACACAAGCACACATACACACGGCTCTACAGTGACCCCTACATACACACACACACACACACACGGCTCTACAGTGACCTACAGATGCTCTATAGTGACCCCTACAGATGCTCTACAGTGACCCCTACAGATGCTCTATAGTGACCCCTACAGATGCTCTATGGTGACCCCTACAGATGCTCTATAGTGACCCCTACAGATGCTCTATGGTGACCTACAGATGCTCTATAGTGACCCCTACAGATGCTCTATAGTGACCCCTACAGATGCTCTATAGTGACCCCTACAGATGCTCTATAGTGACCTACAGATGCTCTATAGTGACCCCTACAGATGCTCTATAGTGACCCCTACAGATGCTCTATAGTGACCCCTACAGATGCTCTATAGTGACCCCTACAGATGCTCTATGGTGACCCCTACAGATGCTCTATAGTGACCCCTACAGATGCTCTATGGTGACCTACAGATGCTCTATAGTGACCCCTACAGATGCTCTATAGTGACCCCTACAGATGCTCTATAGTGACCCCTACAGATGCTCTATAGTGACCCCTACAGATGCTCTATAGTGACCCCTACATACGCTCTATAGTGACCCCTACAGATGCTCTATAGTGACCCCTACAGATGTTCTTTAGTGACCCCTACATACGCTCTATAGTGACCCCTACATACGCTCTATAGTGACCCCTACAGATGCTCTATAGTGACCCCTACAGATGCTCTATAGTGACCTACAGATGCTCTATAGTGACCCCTACAGATGCCCTACAGATGCTCTATAGTGACCCCTACAGATGCTCTATAGTGACCCCTACAGATGCTCTATAGTGACCCCTACAGATGCTCTATAGTGACCCCTACATACACACAGCTCTATAGTGACCCCTACAGATGCCCTACAGATGCTCTATAGTGACCCCTACAGATGCTCTATAGTGACCCCTACAGATGCTCTATAGTGACCCCTACAGATGCTCTAAAGTGACCCCTACAGATGTTCTTTAGTGACCCCTACATACGCTCACGGCTCTACAGTGACCCCTACAGATGCTCTATAGTGACCCCTACAGATGCTCTATAGTGACCCCTACAGATGCTCTATAGTGACCCCTACAGATGCTCTATAGTGACCCCTACAGATGCTCTATAGTGACCCCTACAGATGCTCTATAGTGACCTACAGATGCTCTATAGTGACCCCTACAGATGCTCTATAGTGACCCCTACAGATGCTCTATAGTGACCCCTGCAGATGCTCTATAGTGACAGATGCTCTATAGTGACCCCTACAGATGCTCTATAGCAGGGCTATTCAACTTCAGTACCAAGAGGGCCGAATGGAAAAATCACTGGGTTCTCGGGGGCCGCATAAAATAAGACGCCGCAAAATAATTGTATCCAACAATATTTGACAAAGTCAGAGCAAAATTCAGTTCAATTGAATTTTATACAGTGGCAATATCAGTAGCCTATGTCAACAAACACTGGAATAGAAACTAAGAACATAGCCTACTATCCATATCCATTAAAAAAAAGATAGGCTGCCACACAAACTACACTATTTGAAAACACCCAGGCTACCCATATTTCATACCTGATGTCTGGTAGCTGCCATATCATGTATCAGTGGGGACAATTGCACAGTGTTGACTTACAGTAACTAGCCTACTTCAAGATCATTAGGCTCATAGGTGCTTTAAACACACACAGCCTACAGCTCCAATCTCTCAAATATAATTAGCATTGAATTTAAAGGAAAAGTAATGCCAGCTCTGTCTCTGTTTATCTATTTCACGATTTCTTACCATCAAAGATTCTAAACGTCGAGCCTGCACAAATCACAAACAATAACATTCCCACGAGTGGAGTGAATATGGCTGTGTCTAAAGAAACGTCTAATTGACAATGAGAATCGTTAATTTTACCCTCTGCAACAAGTAGGCTACGAGACTTTCATGTTTATTGTGCAACGAATCTATCGCTGTAAGGAAGGAATATAAAGTCAAGAGGCAATTCTCTACAAACCACAGCTCCTTATCCACTAACTTTACCGAGGGCTCAGAGGAACGGAGAGGTATGATTGTAACATTGTTGATTTGCGCACACTCGAGGTGTAGAATCTTTGGCGGTAAGAAATCGTAATTTAATCAACATTTAATGATAACATTAAAACTAGTTACTCATTTGGAAATGTCAGTTTGTGTAGTGATGTGCTGTGTTCTCTGAGTGAAGATAACTGGAAGAATTAGTCTGGTCAATAGGGGCGGGCCGACATAAGATCTATGCTCACCCATCAAAGCGAGTTCATTCTCATGACAAGACACGCGGGCCACAGGAAATTTTAACCGGGCCACATCTGGCCCGCGGGCCGCTAGTTGAATAGGCCTGCTCTATAGTGACCCCTACAGATGCTCTATAGTGACCCCCACAGATGCTCTACAGTGACCCCTACAGATGCTCTACAGTGACCCCTACAGATGCTCTATAGTGACCTACAGATGATCTATAGTGACCCCTACATACGCTCACGGCTCTATAGTGGCCCGTACAGATGCTCTATAGTGACCCCTACAGATGCTCTATAGTGACCCCTACAGATGATCTATAGTGACCCCTACATACGCTCACGGCTCTATAGTGGCCCGTACAGATGCTCTATAGTGACCTCTACAGATGCTCTACAATGACCCCTACAGATGCTCTATAGTGACCCCTACAGATGCTCTATAGTGACCCATCTGTTGCCGTATTCTAGGCTCTTTTCGGTAAGTCAGGTGCCGTTTTAGGGGACGTGATCTTTCCTTTAACAGCAGCCTGTGGCTATGAGCCGTACATACATACTGTTTACACGTTATGATGCGTACATACATACTGTTTACACGTTATGATGCGTACAGACTAGGGCTGGGCAACGATTAAAAAATGTAATCGCGATTGATCGCATGATTTCCCTGATTAATCATGATTAATCGCATTATTATACGCAAAACTCAATAATGAATTCAAAAGTAATATATAGCACATTTCTATTTTAAATGTGCTGCCATATGAACGCAAGTGCCATAACATTTAACATCAGCATTTTGTTTATACAGTAGCCTAGCAGTTAAATAAATGATTTAGTATAAATCTCAACTTACACAATGTAATCAAAACAAATACAACGTTTTATTGTTTGTTTATTTAACAAAAAAAGCTTATTGTACACACACTTTTTTGGTAAAACCTTTAACAGTGCGTGTAGTCAGATATTTCCATAATACTTGTTTTAATAAGCCTAGCCTGGTATAATGTCAAAATTATTTTTTAGGGGTGGGTGATATGGGCAAAAAGTAATATCTTGATATTTTTTGTGATTTTGACGATAACGATAATAGGCGATATCCTTTAAAAAAATGTTTTTTAAAAGTCTGAGTTACTTTACAGCTCATTATTTCTCAGTAGCATCAATACTATTATAATCAATTACCAACCTGTGACTTTTTAACCAAATCAACCAATGCATTGTCACTCTATGACACATTTGTAATTCTACCCCCACTTGTGTGTGTGGTAATGATGAAGCTACATTAGAATAGATGGATATAGAGATCGCTAAGACATGTGACCAAAGTCATCAAAACACAAAGAATTATGGGTAGGTTTGGCTCGCCTGATGCCAGCCCATGTAAACTAGTGGGTCTGGGTCTATGATCTGGCATGATAATAATGAAAACTAAGCGTGAAAAAATTGTGTGAAAAACAGTTATAATCTCGCGCTTCCTTAGTGCTGCTATCCAAGCCATTCCTCGCCTTTTTGTCACCTCTGAAACATGACGTATACTATTATTTTTCCACGCTGGAAAACTATAAAAGATAAGCTTCATGTTACTCTATTGAATTTTATAACACAGCAGGTAAACGGCATTTCGACAACTGCACTTCGTTGTTCCCGCACGTCAGTAAAACAACTTAATTTTGGGCCACCTATTCCCAAAATGCGTTGCGTTTTACGTCACGTTCTCAATCTCTATAGGGCTAACCAATTTCCCAAGGGAAACTCTGATGCTGAAATTCTTTTCAAACTTTTACTGTAAAACTAAGCAGAACAACAGAGTACATTTCAGTTATTTCCTTCAATGTTTTGTTAGAGTTTTGTTACAGCTTGGGCTACATAGGAAGATGTCTTTGTTTACAGCTGAATATTAAAATACTCAAGGCTAATGTTTTCTTTCCATACAACAATGTTACCGTGTAGGAAAAAATCACTGTTTAACTTATCAATGCCACTTGAACAAAGTAGCCGCAAAATCAGCGCAAAACATAAACATTAGGCGTGCGTGCACCGTGTACATGTGACTTGCTCTTGCACTGCTGCAGCCAGTGGCTTCTCTCACTTCTGTTGCACATCTCCTAATTTTGTGAATGTAGGCTATGGAATTTCAATGCGTGATGAGACGCCTGTGACCATAAAACAATTATCGGCGTTAATTGATTGATGAGTTAACGTGATATTAACGCGTGAACGTGCCCAGCCCTAGTACAGACATACTGTCTAGGAGTAATGATGCGTATAGACATACTGCCTACAAGCCAGACTACTTTATAACATGACATGCAGATGAACATCAGTTACAAGTGTCAGCCATTGCTGTAGAAGTGTGGATTAAATTGAAGATATTTTGAATAAGATTCAGCGTATGTCTATCGGAGAAGTGAAGTTGATCTTGTATAGACGCATAGACTCAAACGCAAGACTGACATGGTGTGTGTGTGTGTGTGTGTGTGTGTGTTTTGTCCACAGGAGTGTTCATGGGCCTGGGTCTGAGTGGCATAGTTCCCACGATGCACTTCACCATCGAGGAGGGCTTTGTGAAGGCCACGACGGTGGGCCAGATGGGCTGGTTCTACCTGATGGGGGCCATGTACATCACCGGCGCCGGCCTCTACGCCGCACGCATCCCCGAGCGCTACTTCCCCGGGAAGTGCGACATCCTGGTAAGTCTCCCACACACACACACACACACACACACACTCCAACACATACACTCCCACACACACACACACACACACACACTCCAACACTCCCACACACACACACACACCAACACCCTTCACTGGCATCACAAATCTGAGCTCATAAAATCCTCAGTCTGAAGGTTTTTGATCAATGGGAGCGCTCTTACTGATCAGCGTAGACATGATGCCTAAGGAATCAGCTGCTCCTGTGAGGGAGACTGGGTGGAGGAGAGGAGAGGAGGAGAGGGGGGGGAGAGGAGAGGAGAGGAGAGGAGGAGGGGGGGAGAGGGGGAGAGGAGGAGAGGAGAGGAGAGGACGGGGGGAGAGGAAAGGAGGAGAGGAGAGGAGAGGAGAGGGGTGGCTGGTAGAGGAGGAGGAGAGGAGGGGAGGGGAGTGGTTGGAGGAGAGGAGGAGAGGGGTGGCTGGTAGAGGAGGAAGAGAGGAGGGGAGGGGAGTGGTTGGAGGAGAGGAGGAGAGGAGAGGGGTGAAAGCATGTCCAGATCTCCTGCTGAATATGTGTGATGTGATGTGTTGGTATGTTTCACTCGTCTAATTCAGTGCCTCCTCTCCTCTCTCTTCCTCTCCTCCACCCTCTTCTCTCTCCTCTCCTCTCTCCTCTCTTCTTCTCTCCTCTTCTCCTCTCCTCCATACTTCCTCTCTTCTTCTCTCCTCTTCTCCTCTCCTCCATACTTCCTCTTTATCTTTCTCCTCCTCCTCTCCTCTCTTCTCCTCTCCTCTTCTCCTCTCCTCCATACTTCCTCTTTATCTTTCTCCTCCTCCTCTCCTCTCTTCTCCTCTCCTCTTCTCCTCTCCTCCATACTTCCTCTTTATCTTTCTCCTCCTCTCCTCCTCTCCTCCTCTCCTCTGCTGTGTAGTTCCACTCTCACCAGATCTTCCATGTGCTGGTGGTGGCGGCGGCCTTCATCCACTTCTACGGCGTCTCCAACCTGCAGGAGTTCCGCTACGGCCTGGAGGGCGGCTGCACCGACGACACTCTGCTCTGAAACGCAACACGCTCACACACACACACACCCACACACATACACACACACATACACACACACACCTCTCCCTCCTCCTCAGAAATGTGCTGCTGGATAAATGAATAGGTCATGACCTCTCCTCTCTTTCTCCCTCTCTGCACTCTGCACTCCCTCTCTCCCTCTCTCCTCTCCTCTCTGCTCTCCATCCTCCCGGCCTCTTGGGTTGTTTAGTGTGGAGCTGCTGGACCTCCAGGTGGGGCGATGCTGCAGCAGCACGCTCTGGTGAGCCCAGTTGAAGGGGTCAGCTGTAGTGGGTGGGTGGGGTTATCTCTCTCGGGTAAGTTGGGTTATCTCTCTCGGGTTAGTTGGGTTATCTCTCTCGGGTAAGTTGGATTCAAGGGGTTAGCGATGAGGGATAGCATCTCTCATCTCTTTATCATAAGCTGGATTGAGGGGGTTAGCTGTAGCGGGTGGGGTTAGCATCTGATGCTAAGAGGTTAGCCGCTGATTAACCTCTCTGGTCAGTTGGGTTAGCATCTGATGCTAAGAGGTTAGCCGCTGATTAACCTCTCTGGTCAATTGGGTTAGCATCTGATGCTAAGAGGTTAGCCGCTGATTAACCTCTCTGGTCAATTGGGTTAGCATCTGATGCTAAGAGGTTAGCCGCTGATTAACCTCTCTGGTCAATTGGGTTAGCATCTGATGCTAAGAGGTTAGCCGCTGATTAACCTCTCTGGTCAATTGGGTAAATGGGTTTCCTCAGCGGTATTAGCACCTGACTCTTAACACACACACTCCTCACCCAAAACAGTGGCGACTATTTCAATCTTTCTACACACACTCCTCACCCAAAACAGTGTTGACTATTTCAAACGCTTCTTCTTCAGTCCGGCCCAAGAGGGCTTCCCTCACAGACAGCAGAGGATGCTGGGACGCATACGGCCCTAGTCTGGTCCGGACCAGAACCGGCCTCTTTCTGGGCTGGGGAGGAAGTGAGGGCATTGCCTCCGCCATCTGGCCCGTCACACGATTGGCTAATCCTCAGACAGGGCATCCAATCCGTGAACACGTAAACGATGTGTTGTTTTTTCTAAGCAGACTGGGAACGCACAAAGGGTGTGATGGTGGGTAGAATAACCAGGTCAAAGGTCAAACCCACTCTCGAGGTTCCACTGGTATCCGGAGCGTTCTCCGTGAGGTCGACCTCAGAACTCAAGGTCAAGCTGGTGCACCTTCCGGTGGCATCACTCCAGACGAGAGCAGACAGTGCAGCGCCAGGCCGCCTGCACCATAGATATAGAAAGCTCTATATGTCTATACCATAGATATATATATATGTCTATGGCCTGCACCATAGATATGTAAAGCTCTATGTGTCTATACCATAGATATGTCTATGGCCTGCACCATAGATATAGAAAGCTCTATATGTCTATACCGTAGATATATAGACCATAGATATGTAAAGCTTTATGTGTCTATGGCCTGCACCACGTGTACAATATAGATATAGAAAGCGTTATATGTCTATGGCCTGCACTACGTGTACAATATAGATATATAAAGCTTCATATGTCTATGGCCTGCACTACGTGTACAATATATATATATAAAGCTTTATATGTCTATGGCCTGCACCACGTGTACAATATAGATATATAAAGCGTTATATGTCTATGGCCTGCACTACGTGTACAATACTCCTCTAGTATTCCTGTGCCTTAGGCCACTGGAAATAGTTTTAAATAGTTTTGGGCCAACACTGCAGTCTAGTGAACTTAGGGTCTTGCATATAAATATTCTTTTTTTCTTACTCCAATCCAGTCACTAGTGAATGAATGTTGACCTCCATCAAACTGCTGTATATGGCCACTAGTGTTAGCTCTCTTTTCAATAAGCTTACTTTATGTGGCGTTATTTCAAAGACTAAAACAATCTGTGTATTCATTTCTTGTTATGTGTAGACAAGTGGTAAATCAAACATTTCACTGAAATTGTGAAGATTAAAATAAATATTTATGAATGATAAAATTTGAGCCGTGTCAGTATTATATTCCTTTGTTTTATTTGAATGCACTTTTAGATAGATAGATAGATAGATAGATACTTTATTGATCCCCAATGGGAAATTCAAGTATTTTTATATCACATCTGCTTAGTAATTTCACCGGTGCCTCTTCACCAGTACGAGTTGAGTCGAATTACATGAAACACACCACGAGTTCTGCTCCGTGTGGTGAGAGGAGCGCGGTGCTGCTCTATGGCATGCTCGGTTTTAAAGCCAGCTGTTCCGCTCTCTCCCCGGGCCGCTGGACGATATGGATTTCTCCACGCCGGCCGTAATGGTCGACCCGCGGACCCCTCCAGCGGTGACCCACATACGGGCTCGGAGGCAGACCAGGGTCCCGGCAACCGGAGGCCGGTGCTGTGATTGATGAACGGTTAAATAAGCTAGTGTGCCAATAATGCCCACTTACACCCCGACAGACTGGATTCATTTTCATACTCAGGTGTGGAGGGGGGGGATGTTTTTTTTCTACCCTGTAACTTGTTTCAGTATGAAATAAAATGTTCAAACGCTGCCCTAGTCATTAAAACACCAACTACCGGTATGTATAGAAATGATTTTTCCTCATGAATCCCATGATGGAGGCCGGAACTTTACATCGCTGATTTGTTTCCAGACGGTTCTTCAGTCTTGTTGAACAATTGACCAAATCGATCGCCTACCGCCCATAGACCTAAAAGACTGGACTTGTGCACGCGGATTTCCCTCTGGTGGTGTATGGCTTTGGTATACTTTGGAAGCATCTCCTTTCGTATTTGCAAGCCTTTTGCAATCATCTCTACTCTACCATACAAAGTAATGCGATTGTAGCTGGCAACATCGTTATACACAACGTGGAGGTGTGTTCGTTGACCGGTTTCTGTGCACTCGCACTAGCATATCGTTAGCTATGCTACACGAGTAGCGTTTGCTTATATTCCGTCTTGAGTGTTTGACAGCCCTAATGCAAGAAACCTTTTCTTGCCGACAAGTCCAATTCTAAATTGATTTTGAACTGAAGCTCGCTAAAGGGATTTGTCAGTGGATTAATAGATAACCACGCGTATGACAAACTAGCTGACGTAGATCATTTAGAAGTTAGCTAGCGAGAATTTTGGTCGTGTATGTGTACATTACATCTGCTGTCTAACCGTTAGAACAACGACAGCTCACACTATGGATCAAGAAAGTCAGGATTCTCCGTCGGGACCGTGCGTGGACCGCGCAACACTTGTGTCTGAGGACGGGAAGAACATCAAATCGGTATTGTGCCAACGATGCGGTTCAAAAGTGCTGTGCCCAGGATCTGCACAGTTCGCAGAGAAGGAGGTATAGACAACAACTAAGTCACAAAATAGGCCAAATGGATTTGGTTTCTGTCTTTTCTCTACAGTTTATAAGTTCTGACGGGTCATGTTGACATTATCGATATTTTCTTGTATCCTCCTTCAGCTATTTCTCCCCTCCATGCGGAAGAAGACCAGTATTACCCAGTCAGAGGGCTCAGTGGACGGGGACACGCTGACAGCTCATTGGGTGGTCGATGACATGTACACCTTCGAGAACGTAGGCTTCACCAAGGACGTGGGGAGAATAAAGTACCTCATTTGTGCAGACTGTGAAATCGGACCCATCGGCTGGCACTGTTTAGATGACAAGAAGAGCTTCTATGTGGCCCTGGAGAGGGTGAACCATGCCTGAGGTGGGGGTTGGACCCCCCCCGGTGGGGTGTCGCCATTTCTTTGGGACCTAGAGATGGAGCCTTTGCCCAGTCAGCAGCCCAGCTCAGGATGTATGTGTCTGCCCTGGCTGCATCCACACGGTGCTTCGTCTCTCTATGAGCAGCTGGCTGGCTTTGTAATACTGTAATGTTGTCATACATATCGATTATTAATCTGCATTCCCAGCCAGCTGTGTGCAAGTGCTGATGTGTTTCTTCTGTCTTTTTCTCAATTTTAATCTCTAAGGACGTTTCCATGGTCCTGTTTTGGTTATGTGGTGTCGTTTGTATCAGCAGTTGCCTCATAAGATGAAAATGTGATGCCGTTGGGTTGAGGTTTAATGACCCTGTGATCTCACCTGGAGAAACGTATAATATATAACCCTGTTACTCATCCAGTCAGTCATTAACCTTGACCCTCTATGGCATTTACAGTGGCAGAAGGATCTCATTTTGTCAGTTACTGGCTGCCAATCTTTTCCTTTAGTCAGACTCACTTAACATAAATCTATAACGCACTTTCCATAACTTTTAACTCCTTGAAATAAAAGATGTGCTTAAAATGCATAGTGGTCCCTGGGTGGTGTGGAATTCTACATGCATGGGTAACTACACGTTGGTAAAGGAGTGGATCAAGAGTGCTAACATGCACATACCACAGGTGTTTGCTTATTTAGTCCAATCAATAGACGACATGGCGCTCGCCTCTCGACAACCGAACGGATCTTTAGACTGCTGGACACGGTGAAGGGCTATAGAGGGCAAGCTAGGGCAGAGCAGTGAAACGCCAAAGCAAGTCATACACGGGAGGAGTCTCCATCTCCAACACCAGCAGCCTAAAGGGGGTGGAGGGGATAGCCATACACGGGAGGAGTCTAGAGGTGGTGGAGGTGATGGCTGTAAAGGGGGTGGAGGTGATGGCTGTGAAGGTAGTGGAGGTGATGGCTGTGAAGGTGGTGGAGGTGGTGGCTGTTGTGAGAATACAATACTCCTAGTTCTGCCCACTGATGTACTGTAATGCCATCCTGCGTGATTGTTGAACTGAAGAGTGGCTATTCTTGGTCCTGTTTTTCTCTGAGAGTCAAGCTCCCATATTTGCTCATTTGCCCAGAACTATTTTATACAGCATATCAGAATCAGTTTTGATTGGCTAAGTATACTTACACATACAAGGAATTTGACTTCAGTATTTGTTAAAACTCTGTACATTTACCAAGTATATGCATATGGCCCAGCCCTTAACCAATCAAAACCACTGCAATGGACACCACCAAAACAAGCATAGTTAAACATTACCATCAAATACTAGACTGTAGGCATAGTCTGTGGAATAATCTTTCATCAGATAGAATGGGGAAATTAGTTCGATATTTACCTAACATGTCTAAACCACCTGCATAACATCACAACAGGAACTTGATTCATTTGTATCTATTCGACGTATCCTCACCAGTAGTTCTAACGCACTAAAGAAGACTTCCAGTGAAATGTTTTTCGTGCACATGGTCATTGATTTTTGAGTTGCTCATTGTTTTATTTGTTGATTTCTTTATTTAACTATGTATTCATGGATTGCAGAGTTCGCCTTCCTCCACTCGCCTCAGCATGGTGATGTTTTGGGAGCACCTGCGCGCAGGTTGAATGGCCCCGTTTGCATGCTGACGTGTGGTACGTGCTGACAAGCTGGGCGTGAATGGAATGATGCGGTAGCAGGCTAAGCTGACACAGAAGCAATATCGCCACCGAGAGCTGAAACATGAAAAATGCAAACCACTTCGGCAAGCATCTGTGCCCCCGGAAAACGTTATAGTAATGCTCTCAAAGCGGAATCTTTGTGTTATTTTTTCTGAAGTTTGTGTTTGTTTCAAATTACATCGTTGACATCTCAGACGTTCGTTTAGCACGGTAACTTTGACCATGTTTTGGCTTCAACGCGTTTCAACCTTTCACGGTCTATGGTTTCAACCATGCCTGCAGTTGTGGGCACTCTTGCATGTAGCTTTTGCAACAATGATGCGAAAACCTAGTGACGGCTACTAGTTCCTTCTTTGTAGCCTACCTCTGACGTGTCGTGAGCTGTTTGTTCTATGGCCAGGCTGAGCTTGCATAGCCTAGCCCACGTAGCCTAACCAAAGCTATATTCGTACGATTTCTGAAAAGAAGAAACCTTTTAGTTTGATTATTTTTGTTCCTGCATTCTAATGAGTGGTTCAACAAATGACACTTGGCCTTAAGTATTCCCCGATCACCCAGTGGGCCAATTCTCGAGATATTTCGTCAACTAAAGACTATCAAGCGTCTATTTAAAAAAGTAGTTCCGGTCGTCATGAAGCTATCAGCTGTACTTTATTAATGCGCATAAGTAAATCACCATGGACCATCTTTCAGTGAGAAATAAATAAATAATCCAGAGGGGGAAAAAAGTAATTGCTAATGAAATCGCACATTAGGTAATTCGACTGTGAACTAAAAACGGATAAAACTGTTGCCAGGGAAATTTGTCGAATTCTTTAAATATTTCACAATCATGTCACCAGTTGCATTTGAATGATCAAGTTTAAAGTACTTCTGAGTAATGGGAGACTACTATGGAATAATCTGATTTGCAATGCATTTGATAGTTAGTTCTGTCAACTTCTGAAGTGGACTAAGCTAACATCAGTCTGTCTGAATGAATGGTCGGATGGTTAGAGAAATTGTGTTATTATTTTTACATTGACAAATGATGAGGACATTTAAATGTCATATTCATTATTTGGAGAAACAGTGAGCAATAAAAGCATTTCACGAACCTTCAATGGTCTCTATATTCTCTGGCGGAAGATACCCTACTCACATCGACAATCCTGTCGTGCGTGTCCGTTGCCAAAGTGAATGAGGATGTTGGCTAGCTAATTGCTGGAGTTCAGGTGAAAGGAGTTTCTGTTGAGCGACTGACACAAAACTAAAGAACCGACATATTAGCTTGACAACTTATTAAAGCAAGTACATGTCACTATTCGGAAAAACATAACGACGATGACCCAACCTCGGCCAAACGAGTTCATTCCTCCACCGGAGTGTCCTGTCTTTGAGCCCAGTTGGGAGGAATTTGCCGACCCATTTGCGTTTATCAACAAAATACGACCAATAGCTGAGAAAACTGGTATCTGCAAAGTCCGACCGCCACAGGTATGTGTAACGCTTATTTTGACCAATGTTACAACATTCACGTCAATTTAATGCATATTTCTCAATGATATGCTGATAAGAGTTAGGTTAAAACACTTCTGTTAAAAGACAGGTTTTTCAACATGGCGGATTGCGGCTCGAGTGGCTGAAGCTAGCTAGTCAAGTAACGTTAACGGCGTGTGCGCGTGTGTTTGTGTGTGTACGCTCAACGTGAAAAGCTTACAGTAACGTTCTTCTCCCGTACTCAGGTGGCCGAGTTAGGCTCGGCTTTTAGATTAGTATTTTAAATTTAGCTATTACAAATCCACATCTTAATGTAAGTTTTAATCAGCTGAAATTGGGAAATGCAAATTATTTATTTTGGAACATTAACTGTATATTTATAAACGAAATTTAGCTGAAGATGTGGAATAAAGCATCGTTCTAGTATTCTGTTTGATCTGAACTGATGTCAAAGCCAGCATTATGTTTTTAGTTTTTCCTTTCTGTTGCTTGTTTCTCTGCTCCTTTAGTGGTGTTCTAACGTTAACTGCAAGTTAGCTAGTTTAACGTTATCGATAAGTGACGTTAGGGCACTTGATGACTTGCCATCTCCTTTTTTAAGTATTTGAGAAATCAAAGTAAGTAATTACAAGGCCAAAACAAAAACAAACGACCCCCCAAAATGGATACATTGGCGTATGGCACACTATTATGTAAGTGTGTGTGTACGTTGTGTGTATCTCTGTGTGTAGTCAGTTGATGGAGGATGTCGCGCCCATCTCCATAATTATGAAGATGCGCTGGTGTCAGTAACTATATTCTTTTAGTCATTTGGTCCGGGGCCTGCTCGCATTCTTAGCGAGATTTCCACGACCTGTACTTCGACGAAAGTAAATAAAGTCACGGAAACACTCGTGTGGTGCCGAAAAGGTTGTTGGGGTTGATGGCGCTTGGGCACTTCCTGAAAGCCTCCTTGTTCACTGTGCGGCCATTACTGTTGTATAGTTAGACGACCACGAAGAGAAAACAAACTTATCACTTCCAGCCCACTGAACCTCATTAGTTTTGAGAAAATTAATGAAGAGTAACGTCTGTTCTTCAGTGGAAATGCCCAGCTATTCTCCACGATGCCCTGTTTGCACACCCAGAGTAATATTGTCACATCATTACTCCGATACTACACAACACAAGTATTACCACCATATAGTCGACATTTCGGGAATGGTGTATGCTGAAGTGACAAGACTGTCCGGTTCGAGTATAACCAGGTGCTTTTCCTTCTAAATGTACAGTGCTTAGTGCTTTCAGTGCGGAGATGGGCGCCCTTTTCGATCAGTGTTCTTGTTTATTTGCAAGACAAAGAGGGTGTTAACGGTTCTTCTCAGTCAAACATCAAGTGGAAATGGTCAACCTATGGTTAAAGAAATGTGTCCTTGCGATATAGAGTAGGAGGCTGAACCAAAGTCTGGTGGCTGTTAATCTGACTAGCCCAAACATCGCTATGATTTAGTGCGTAGTGGAAGGACGGCCATATGCTTTTGTGTTGTAAACATTGTTTTGTGGTGAGCCGTGATGAAACCGCTGCCTCTTGATATGAGCGCGACATGGGGAAGCACTTCTGCAGAGACGGATAGACTGCACGCGCTAACGCCTGCACTGTAGGCACATGCAACAGCAGACGTGGGGC
>NC_085002.1:150000-157500 GCF_963854185.1 Sardina pilchardus | reverse complement strand
TCGCCATGGAGCCGGCCATTTGGCCCCGAGCTCGCTGTCTGCTGAGAGGGGTCGCGACCCCCAGGGGTCAGAGTGCAGCGCTGCCCCCCGTCACTCACACCAGCACAAGTGTGTGTGTGTGTGTGTGTGTGTGTGTGTGTGCGCGGTCACTTTAATTCCTGCTGGTGATGGGAAGTTGAGTGGGATCATGAATGTGATGCATGTTCATTCTGCTACACTTCTGCATTACCACCGATTTCCTCTTCACAAGTTACACTCTGTGAGACTGTGGTCCCTTGCGTTAAGTGTGTGTGCTGTTGGATGTGTTATGTGTGTGCTGTTGGATGTGTTAAGTGTGTGTGTGTGTGTGTGGTGTTGGATGTGTTAAGTGTGTGTGTGTGTGTTAAGTAAGCTGCTCTACTTGAACAGGCCCAGACCAGAGTGAAGCTCAACTTCCTGGATCAGATGGCCAAGTGTGTGTGTGTGTGGTGTTGGATGTGTTAAGTGTGTGTGTGTGTGTTAAGTAAGCTGCTCTACTTGAACAGGCCCAGACCAGAGTGAAGCTCAACTTCCTGGATCAGATGGCCAAGTTCTGGGAGCTGCAGGGCTGCACACTGAAGATCCCACACGTGGAGCGCAAGATCCTGGACCTCTACCTGCTCTACAAGGTACACACACACACACACACACACACACACACCTCACCTCCTCAACGCACACACTATGCCCCACACCTCACCGCAGTCCCCCTCTCACTGTGTTGCGCCTGAAGCGCGCTTGTGCCATCAGCACTGGTCACATTGCACCTCCTCTGGCCTCCTACGGTGAGCGTGTGTGTGTGTGTGTGTGTGTGTGTGTGTGTGTGTGCACGAGCACTGGTCACATTGTACCTCCCCCTCTGGCCTCCTACGGTGAGCGTGTGTGTGTAGGAAAGTTGGGATGCATGAGTGTTTGTGTGGGTGAATGTTTCTGTATGCTTGTACTGTACACAGTGAACATGTGCGTAATGATTGTGTGGTGTGTGTGTGTGTGTGTGTGTGTGTGTGTGTTGCTCCCTCCTCAGCTGGTGAAGGAAGACGGCGGTTTCGAGGCGGTGTGCCGTGAGCGGAGGTGGACGAAGATCTCTCTGAAGATGGGCTTTGCTCCGGGCAAGGCCGTGGGCTCGCACCTGCGTGCCCATTACGAGAGGATCCTCTACCCCTACCACCTGTTCCAGGCTGGCGCCAACCGCCCCGTGAGTCTCTCACACACACACACACACACACACACACACACACACACACACACACACACAATATCAGAACTCCTTCTCCACCAGCTCCGTAGGAACCATCTACACACACACACACACACACACACACACACACACACACACACACACACACACACACAATATCAGAACTCCTTCTCCACCAGCTCCGTAGGAACCATCTACACACACACACACACACACACACACACACACACACACACACACACACACACACACACACACACTACCTCAGCTGCCAGGTGGCACAACTTGCCCCCCCCCCCCCCCCCCCCCAGGCACCTGTTCTGTGTACCACCTCATGGAAGCAGCTTTGGTGCAGCGGATTTCAGACTGCAGACTGTTTCCACCGACAGAACCGGCTCCGTTCCCCGTCGCCAGCCAACATGTGAACCGCTCGTAGTGTTTCGACGGAACAAAAGATGGTCCGGAACATAGCACCTTGGTTTGGAAGTTGATCTAGAAAATAGTTGTTTTTTCCTGCTAACCGGAGTAGGGGGTGTCCCTGTGCCATTCAGAGGGGAGACGGTGAAAAGCATGAGTTTTTCGACCATATCAACTAGTAAACAAAGAGTAAACAGAAACAGTCAACTAGCATTACACTGCATTTTAAACAGCTAGTTTACTGCTGTTCATGCTATCCTCCCGTTTATGCATGTCATTAATGTCTGTTTTGCGTGCATCACCCATGGTTGATGACGCATCCTTGTTTCGGTTCAGAACTGGTGGAAATGCGGGCTGGTTCACTAGAGAGCACCACGGTTCAAAGACTTCCGAACGGCACCAGTTCAAGAGCGGGTTTGCTGTCGGTGGAACGCCGCCTGGAGAGACCAGGGCTTTAAATACACTCTTTTTTTACACTCTCTGTAACCGTGGTTACATAAGAACGCTTTTGAGATGCAGCCCAGATGTGAACTACTGGAAGGTGAAAAAAGCATCCTATTGCAGCCTGGAGAAGTGGAGGAGGTCACACACACACACACACACACACACACACACACATACACACACACACACACACACACACACACACACACACACACACACACTGTTGTGGGGTATTCCAAGTGCATCCTATTCCAGCCTGGAGAAGTGGAGGAGGCGAGGGTGTTGAAGTCGGGTCTAGTTTCAAGGACCACTCCTCTAAACAAACACACACACACACACACACATACACACACACACTGTTGTGGGGTATTCCAAGTGCATGATTTGGTGCTACACCTGATTCAGTGTGGTAAGCCTCCTTCTGCTAGAGACACACACAGACACACACACACACACACACACACACAGGGCCTCATGTGCCAAGCCAAACATGGACACAGAGTTCTATTTTTTTTTTTTTTTTTTTTTTTTAAAGATTATTTTTTTGGGTTTTTTATGCCTTTAATTGGACAGGACAGTAGAGAAATGACAGGAAGCGAGTGGGAGAGAGAGCTGGGGTGGGATCCGGAAAGGACCACGGGGCGGGAATCGAACCCGGGTCGCCGGCGTGCGGTGCAGGTGCCCCAGCCAGTTGCGCCACGGTTGGGGCCACAGAGTTCTATTTTTGAAGGTTCCCACTCTAACCTGCTGAAGTGTGGCATCCACCTCTGCACTAGCATTAGATCCAACGATGGGGAAACCTGTAAGGTGTGTGTGTGTGTGTGTGTGTGTGTGTGTGTGTGTGTGTGTGTGTGTGTGTGTGTGTGTGTGTGTGTGTGTCCTTGCACGCAGCACGCACTGTGATGATCACATGATCAGCTGCTAGTCCTGCTCCCAGTGTGCGCTGGTTTCAGGTGTGAACAAGTTCCACAAACGTGACAGATGAGCTCTGGCCTGTCTGGTCCAATCCCAATCCAAGGCTGCTGCCAGCTCACGGGAGAAACCACATGATTCCTCATTCATTGCTATGAGTGCACAGATAGCACATCAGTGCAGGATTTAAAGGCGCCCATTTGAGCCTTGGTGACAGGTTGCCATTTGGCAGGAATCGGTTTTGCCACCTTGACCAGCCCACTTCCTGCCCCTCTATGTCCCGCCTCCTTGACCAGCCCACGAGCCTGCCAAACACACACACACACACACACACACACACACACCATTACCACGATCCATCCCCTCTATGTCCCGCCTCACACTTCCTGTGTGCATCTGGTCTCTCTACTGTTTGAACTGCTGAAATCTGGAACTATTTTGAGTACATCGCGGATAGTTAATTCAAGCCAACCGGTACATCGAGATGTTTAAAAGCCATTCAAAGGGAAGTAGGGTACACCTAGATCTTGACTAAGCACCTTGCAGACATATCCCAACATTTTCCAAGAGTTCAAAGAACAGCAGTTAATGAATAGGCTATAGAAATCACCACTACACAATCAGTGCCTAGTTAATCTCCTCAGCTATAAGCTAGGCCTGTAGCCTAAGTTCATCTCAGCTATAAGCTAGGCCTGTAGCCTAAATTCATCTCCGCTATAATCTAGGCCTGTAGTAGCCTAAGGTCCTCTCAGCTATAAGCTAGGCCTGTAGCCTAAGTTCATCTCCTCAGCTATAAGCTAGCCCAAATGAAACGATTGTGGTTTATTTCTTAGTTGAAGCAAACCTTCCTTCTTCAGTGAGTTTTGACGAGACTAAACGACTGTGATCATAGTATGCTAACGTGATGAAAGCGCAATGTTCACGCTAGTGTTACTTGCAAGCAACCTATTTCTCATTCGGTCAGCACTGGTAATGTTTGTTATGGCACATAGACTGCGATTTGTTGAGTGGTTATTTCCTAGACATGTTATAGGCTGCACGAAGTGACTCATTAAAGTCCACAGCCTACCAGCGCAGGCTGTTGAGTATCTGACCACCCCATGATGGTTAACCAGCAAGACCAGCAAAACTCTAGTGAAAACATACCTTCAGCTGGTTTACCCGGCTTATGATGGTAATTCAGCTGGCTTTGATTGTCGTACCACCTTAAGCTGGTCATTTTAGTTGGTGTTGCTGGTCTACATTGCTGGTTTCTACTGGCCACGCCAGCTTATGTTGGTCATTCTAGAAAACCAGCTTGACCATCTTTGTCAAGCTTGACAGGCTGGTCACCAACATGACCATCTTAAACCAGCTGTATCCCAAACGACAGGCTGGTCACACCAGCACGACCAGCTTCCTCAGATGGTCACGCCAGCATGTCTAGCTGGTGGCCTAACCAGCTACACCAGCAAAGACCAGCAATAGCTGGAAGAAAACCAGCAAAGACCAGCTAAAACCAGCTAAAAC
Organism: Sardina pilchardus; assembly: GCF_963854185.1. NCBI lineage: Eukaryota > Metazoa > Chordata > Actinopteri > Clupeiformes > Clupeidae > Sardina > Sardina pilchardus. The sequence goes on along the minus strand of NC_085002.1, from coordinate 153,002 downwards.
CAGCTACCAGCCTAAGCTGGTTTCTTGCTGGTTTTTTTCAGCAGGGGTCAAAATGATAAACGTGCGTGCGTGCGTGCGTGCGTGCGTGCGTGCGTGCGTGCGTGCGTGTGTGCGTGCGTGGGGGTGTGGGTTTAATCAGGGCCACACGGCTTAGTGCCTCTGCAGACTGCAGTCCCAGTGTCTGTCTGTGTGAGGTGGACTTGCTGAGCGACTCCCTGTGTGTGTGTGTGTGAGCACAAGGGCCTGTGGCTCTGGGTTAATGCAGCTCTGTGCATGTATATGAAAGGCTGTTTGTGATGCATGTGCCACGTATCTCCATTCCTCTTTGTCTGTTGTGCAGTGAGTGTGTGTGTGTGTGTCTTGTGCAGGGTCTCTGGGGTTTACTGTTTAACAGTTTGTTCTCAGCAGAATGCATTTGGCAGCCACACACCACACACACTCACACACACACACACACACACCGCCCATCCGTAGTCTGACCCTATGTTAATAAGCTGCTGCCCCCCTCCCACACACACACAGGGTTCCTCAGGGTGGCTACTCCGCCTCCCGTACCCCAAGTGCTCTCTGCCACTTCCCCCACTGTGGTCACATGACCTCCCTGTGTGTGTGTGTGTGTAGACGGCTGGCACCAAAATGGGCTCATTAATGTTGGGCTCATTTGTTGACGTTTTCTCAGGAAGGATGTTAAATCTGCACACGGCCCCACTGTTGCACACGGCCCCACTGTTGCACACGGCCCCACTGTTGCAGCCATCAGGCCACAAGTGAAATGGCAGATCTGCTGGATGAGCTAAACTAGAGAAGCCTCCACACTTAACTAGCTAAACTAGAGAAGCCTCCACACTTAACTAGCTAAACTAGAGAAGCCTCCACACTTCACTAAACTAGAGAAGCCTCCACACTTAACTAAACTACACTAGAGAAGCCTCCACACTTGGCTAACTAAACTAGAGAAGCCTCCACACTTGGCTAACTAAACTAGAGAGAAGCCTCGACACTTAACTAACTATACTAGAGAAGCCTCCACACTTAACTAACTAAACTAGAGAAGCCTCCACACTTAACTAACTAAACTAGAGAAGTCTCCACACTTAACTAGCACACTAGAAAAGCCTCCACACTGAACTAACTACACTAGAGAAGCCTCGACACTTGGCTAACTAAACTAGAGAAGCCTCCACACTTAACTAACTACACTAGAGAAGCCTCCACACTTCACTAGAGAAGCCTCCACACTTAACTAGCTAAACTAGAGAAGCCTCCACACTTAACGAGCTAAACTAGAAAAGCCTCCACACTTGGCTAACTAAACTAGAGAAGCCTCCACACTTGACTAACTAAACTAGAGAAGCCTCCACACTTGGCTAACTAAACTAGAGAAGCCTCCACACTTGGCTAACTAAACTAGAGAAGCCTCGACACTTAACTAGCTAAACTAGAGAAGCCTCGACACTTAACTAGAGAAGCCTCGACACTTGGCTAACTAAACTAGAGAAGCCTCCACACTTCACTAGAGAAGCCTCGACACTTGGCTAACTAAACTAGAGAAGTCTCCACACTTAACTAGAGAAGCCTCCACACTTCACTAAACTAGAGAAGCCTCCACACTTAACTACACTAGAGAAGCCTCCAAAAATGTCCCTCTGTAGCTAGCTACCCCATTAATAACCCTCTGTAGCTAGCTACCCCATTAATGCCCGTCTGTAGCTAGCTAGCACAGTAATATCTCTCCAGCTAGCTACCCCATGCACTTCCATTAATGCCCCTCTGTAGCTAGTTAGCCCAGTAATGCCCCTCTTTAGCTAGCTACCCTATGTACTTCCAGTAATACTCCTCTGTAGCTAGCTTGCCCAGTAATTCCCCTCGGTAGCTAGCTAGCTAATGCAACCCCATTAATGCCCCTCTGTAGCTAGCTAGCCCATTAATGCCCCTCTGTAGCTGGCTAGCCCATTAATGCCCCTCTGTAGCTAGCTAGCTAATGTGCCCCCATTAATATACCCCTGTAGCTAGCTAGCCCATTGATATACCTTTGTAGCTAGCTAGCCCATTAATGCCCCTCTGTAGCTAGCTAGCTAATGCGCCCCCATTAATATACCTTTGTAGCTAGCTAGCCCAATAATGCCCCTCTGTAGCTAGCTAGCTAGCTAATGCGCCCCCATTAATATACCTTTGTAACTAGCTAGCCCATTAATGCCCCTCTGTAGCTAGCTAGCTAATGCGCCCCCATTAATATGCCTTTGTAACTAGCTAGCCCATTAATACCCCTCTGTAGCTAGCTAGCTAATGCGCCCCCATTAATATACCTTTGTAGCTAGCTAGCCCAATAATGCCCCTCTGTAGCTAGCTAGCTAGCTAATGCGCCCCCATTAATATACCTTTGTAACTAGCTAGCCCATTAATGCCCCTCTGTAGCTAGCTAGCTAATGCGCCCCCATTAATATGCCTTTGTAACTAGCTAGCCCATTAATACCCCTCTGTAGCTAGCTAGCTAGCTAGCTAATGCGTCCCCCTTAATATGCCTTTGTAACTAGCTAGCCCATTAATGCCCCTCTGTAGCTAGCTAGCTAATGCGCCCCCATTAATATGCCTTTGTAACTAGCTAGCCCATTAATGCCCCTCTGTAGCTAGCTAGCTAGCTAGCTAATGCGCCCCCATTAATGTACCTTTGTAACTAGCTAGCCCATTAATGCCCCTCTGTAGCTAGCTAGCTAGCTAATGCGCCCCCATTAATGTACCTTTGTAACTAGCTAGCCCATTAATACCCCTCTGTAGCTAGCTAGCTAATGCGCCCCCATTAATATACCTTTGTAGCTAGCTAGCCCATTAGTAACCGTGCACTGAAAATGACATGCCTTGTCTCTGGTGGATCTCTACATTGTCTATTGTAATCGTCACAGCGGTGACCAAATTCCATATGTGCAGACATACAGTACAACACGTTCTGGTGTGTGTGTACACACAATGCAGTTAAGCTGACCCATCTTGTCTCCTGTGTGTAT
>NC_085002.1:125000-130000 GCF_963854185.1 Sardina pilchardus | reverse complement strand
AGTGTGTGTTAGATGCGTGCGTGTGTGCGTGCGCAGCTGACGTCTGTAGTTGAGCTGGTGGGGCGTGCGTGGGTGTGTATATGTATGGTTAACTGTGTGTGTGTGTGTGTGTGCAGCTGGCCTCTATAGTGGAGCTGGTGGGGCGTGCGCGGGGGGTTAACCGTGTGTGTGTGTGTGTGTGTGTGTGTGTGTGTGCAGCTGGCCTCTATAGTGGAGCTGGTGGGGCGTGCGCGGGGGGTTAACCGTGTGTGTGTGTGTGTGTGTGTGTGTGTGTGTGTGCAGCTGGCCTCTATAGTGGAGCTGGTGGGGCGTGCGCGGGGGGTTAACCGTGTGTGTGTGTGTGTGTGTGTGTGTGTGTGTGTGCAGCTGGCCTCTATAGTGGAGCTGGTGGGGCGTGCGCGGGGGGTTAACCGTGTGTGTGTGTGTGTGTGTGTGTGTGTGTGCAGCTGGCGTCTATAGTGGAGCTGGTGGGGCGTGCGCGGGGGGTTAACCGTGTGTGTGTGTGTGTGCAGCTGGCCTCTATAGTGGAGCTGGTTGGTCGTGCGCGGGGGGTTAACCGTGTGTGTGTGTGTGTGTGTGTGTGTGCAGCTGGCGTCTATAGTGGAGCTGGTGGGGCGTGCGCGGGGGGTTAACTGTGTGTGTGTGTGTGTGTGTGTGTGTGTGTGTGTGTGTGCAGCTGGCGTCTATAGTGGAGCTGGTTGGTCGTGCGCGGGGGATCCCTGTGGCGCTGGAGGCCGTGGGGCGTCTGGAGGGACTCGTGCTGGAGGTGCAAACCTGGAGAGAGAGCGCCATCAACACCTTCCTCCCACGCAACACACACTACTCACTGCTGCAGGTACGTACACACACACACACACACACACACACACTACTCGTGTTGGAGGTGCAAACCTGGAGAGAGAGCGCCATCAACACCTTCCTCCCACGCAACACACACTACTCACTGCTGCAGGTACACACACACACACACACACACACACTCTGCACAAAAAAGTTATATTCATGCTGAAAATGAACAGCATTGGAAACAGACAATGGCATATTTCTTCGTGTGTGTGTGTGTGTGTGTGTGTGTGTGTGACCTTGTAGGTGTTGTGCCCTCGCTGTGAGTCCGGTGGGGGCTCCCAAAGGTCAAAGGTGAAGCGAGTGAAGGAGACGTCGCCCCCCCTCCGCCGAAACAGACTGGACTCCCTCAGTGACCTAGAGAAGTCCTTATCAGAGAGCAGAGACACCGCCTCAGCGGTAAGACACACACACACGAGCCTTGATAATGGGGGTGTTGTTGGTGCTGGTTTCCTTGATTTCAGAAAAGCTTTTGACACTGTGAATCATAATGTTCTGTTGTCAAAGTTATCCCAGTTTAACTTTTCCACTAAAGCTCTGACATGGATGGAGTCTTATCTAAATTCAAGGAAGCAGTGCACCAGAATTAATGATGTATGCTCTTCCTTTGGCAACAGTTCCGTTGGAGTCCCACAGGGATCAATTTTAGGACCAGTTTTATTTAGTTTATATATTATTGACCTGCCTCTGATTTGCCCAGACGTCAATATCCAAATGCATGCAGATGATACAGCAATTTATACGCATGCTAAAAATAGAGAACATGCTGCTTTATTTAGGACTGCAGCAAGTTTTAAAGTGTCAGATTGGCTAAATAGTAGCTGTCTGACTCTCAATGTTAGTAAAACAGTTGCTATGTATTTCTCTAAAAAGATAAATGCACAGCAACAACCTGACATCTTGGTCAAAGGAGAGGTGATTAAAATAGTTGACAATTTGAAATACCTGGGCATAATCATTGATTCCAATCTCAATTTTAAAAAGCATATTAAGAAGATATCTAGAAATGTCAGAGTGAGTTTGATTACTTCTAGACATATTAGACATCAATTAACCCTTACATGCTGCTAAACTGTTTATGCATTCAATGATTTTCTGCCATTTGTCTCATTGTGCTACAAGTTGGTCTCAGGCAGGGGTGACCACTCTGAAATCCTTGTACTCTCTATACAAACAGGCTGTGAAAGTGTTTGATAAAAAAACAAGACATTATCACCACTGTACTATTATATAAAAAAAAACATAGCCTGTTAACATTTGACAGTTTTATTTGTTTCTCTGACATGTGCCTGATGTACAAATTGACCCATGATCTTGCACCACCACCACTTAAGCAATGTGTGTCTTTCTGTAGAGACAATGTTAGGGTATCTAGGGCTGCAATGAGAGGTGACTGTTACACTACATTTAAAAAGACCACTTTTGGCCAATCAGCATTTTCATAAGCAACTAGAAAATGGAACTCAATCCCACTCCATATCAGAGACTCTTTAAGTTTTAAAAGTTTTAAAAAGTCTTTGAAGACATGGCTGAAAGACAATCGAGCTTGTAATCATTGATCTTTGATTTTCATTTAGTTTTTCTTTTACTTGTAATGTTAATCTAGGGCCCTATGATTTCCGCGATGTGGAGAATGCGAACGGAATCACGGAATCTACACATGAAAAGGGAATTCTCTTATAAACGCAGAATCGCACGGAATTCGCAGATATTTTGTTGACACGTTCAATAAACTTTTTAAATGATATTATTCCTTCTCATGTATCAGTCTAAAACAACAAGCGCAGAAAGGTCTCTACCTAAACCGTGGCCAGATATGTCATTGTTAAACATGTTACCTTTGTAACCGTCTCGAATATTCACGTTCACGTTGACTTTGTTGATGGATGCGTGTGACATGTGGAAGCGAGTGGCTCCTCTTAAGCCAGCCAACGGTGGCAACACAATTAGGAAACTGTCAGTTGTTTGATAATTATCGGGGTAAACAATTCCCCAACGACTTCTCTGAGTCTGGACAACAACTGTTTTGTTAGTTTTGTCAATCACAATTGACTGGAGCCGCAAAGACATAAAGATCATATGAAATCGAAAGTTCATCTCATCAGAACGACATGTCTATTATCACCCTCTTGCATGTATGCGTCACTTAATATTAATGTATTTACAAGCTAAGACGGCGAATTCTTTCAAAAACGCAAGCACCCAAACCATAACGGTATCTAAATTAGCTATGTACCAGAAATTACATTTTACCTTGACTCGAAGAGCTGTAAACAAGTCTGTACACAAAACCGCTTGGAGCTCCAGCCTATAGCTTTATGAAACTTTGGCATAGGCCTAGTTTCTACAAATATTCTACTAGCCTAGAATACTTAAATAAATAAATAGATAAATGGATAGATAGATAAATAAAAACAATGCATTTTTACTTCCTATTGACCACTGGAAAGGTACAAGCCAAAGATTTCCAGGCATTGGAAACATGTCAGTTTCAGCAAGTAGTACAAGACACTGCTCACTGACGAGAGAGTCTCTTACTGAGCTCAATACCAAGTGCCTGACCATCACGTACTTTTAAGTTGTAAAAGTGCCCTTTTGGATCTAGATTTACAGCCTAGTTAGTGTTAGAAGTAAAAAGAAAAGCAAAAATCCGAAAACGCTGCCTAGGGACTACTGCTGCAAATGAGCTATTTAGCTAACCCTGGTCTAACCATGGTCCCTGTCAAACTAAACCAATAAACTAAAACTAAAGGCACACGCGCACGCACACACACACACACACACACACACACACACACACACACACTGCCTCAGCAGTAAGAGACACACACAGACACATAAACACACACACCCAGAGACAATAGGAACTGCAGGTGAGTTGCCAGTGTTCTCTGAAGTCTGTGACGTGACGCGTGAATTGCAAGAGTGTCAATCACTGATGCTGTCTCAACCTTTGTCCCTCTTGTCATGACTAACGTGTGTGTGTGTGTGTGTGTGTGTGTGTGTGTGTGTGTGTGTGTGTGTGTGTGTGTGTGTGTGTGTGTGTGTGTGTGTGTGTGTGTGTGTGTGTGTGTGTGTGTTGTAGATGGCCACGCTGGGCGAGGTGCGTGTGAAGGAGCTGGAGATGGTGTGTGCTCTGCGCAGTGCTAACGACGCTAAGCTGGCGGCGGGCGTGTGTGAGCCCTGGTCGCTGCGTGTGTGTGTGTGCCAGAGCGCCCCCTGTGGTGGCATGCTGCAGTGCGAGCTGTGCCACGACCTGTACCACCCCGGCTGCGTGGCGGCGCCTCAGGACCCAGGTGGCGGTGCGGACGGGCGTCCGTGGCTGTGCCCGCTGTGCTGGCGCTCGGAGAAGCCGCCCCTGGAGCGAGTGCTCCCCCTGCTGGCCGCTCTGCAGCGCATCCGCGTCCGCCTGCCCGAGGGCCCCGCCCTGCGCTACCTCATCGAGCGCACCGTCCAATGGCAGCGCCGCGTGCAGCAGCTCCCCTCCCCCACCCCGCCGCAGCGCAAGAGACACACACACGCCGCCGGAGACGCGGCCACTAACGTACGTCACCTTGGAGAAACACACACACAAAACACACACACACACACACACACACGCCGCCGGAGACGCGTCCACTAACGTACGTCACCTTGGAGAAACACACACACACACACACACACACACACACACACACGCCGCTGGAGACGCGGCCACTAACGTACGTCACCTTGGAGAAACACACACACACACACACACACACACACACACACACACACACACACGCCGCTGGAGACGCGGCCACTAACGTACGTCACCTTGGAGAAACACACACACACACACACACACACACACACACACACACACACACACACACACACACACACACACACACACACACACACACGCCGCTGGAGACGCGTCCACTAACGTACGTCACCTTGGAGAAACACACATCAGCCTCATGGTGTTCCACACACCACTTGTGTTCTATTCTTTAGTGTGTGTGTGTTGTGTTCTTTAGTCTTTGTGTTGTGTTCTTTAGAGTGTGTTGTGTTCTATTCTTTAGTATGTGTGTTAAGTTCTTTAGAGTGTGTGTGTTGTGTTCTTTAGTCTGTGTGTTGCGTTCTTTAGAGTGTGTTGTGTTCTATTCTTTAGTGTGTGTGTTGTGTTCTTT
>NC_085002.1:102500-120000 GCF_963854185.1 Sardina pilchardus | reverse complement strand
TGGTGAACTGTGTCCAGCTCCTGAACTGCCCGTGTCCATCTCCCTTTCCAGCGCCCCCCCCACACACACACACACACACACACACACGGGACTGTACACAGTTAAAAGAAATGGGAGTTGTTTTCCAATCCTCTGCTTTGGTACCTATATTTGAATAATATGCCCTTTGACCTAGGACCTTTGTTCCTGATGTAGTATATAGCTTTATTTATCTTAGCAATAACTGAACTGGATGCTTTGGGTTCAGGAGCTATGAGACGGCGTTTGGGCCTGTGGCTTTGTGAAGTAGACGTCATTTGTACAGATTGCTGAATTCCCCCCGTAGGGCCTGTAGCAGGAGGAGCAGGAGGAGGAGGTGTGGACGTGTTGATGGGATATGTTGTTCTCCGCTGTGGAATAAAACATGGTTTTCTTCCTCATATCTCTGTGATGTCTCTCCTCTCGCCACCATTTTGCAAAATCATTGTAGGTGCCTCTCATGCAGCGTTTATACGTCCTCCCTCGCTCCTCGGGCCTCGATCCTCACTGATCTACATAAAGAATGATGGGGGGGGGGAAACAATGGGATAGTCTATCCAGTGTTAGTTATAGATCAGTGGGAACGCCCCTCGAGGATCGAGGAGGCATGTTGAGAGGCACCCTGTGTGTTTAACAGATTCCCATCACAGTACACTTCACGACAAGGCCATGCCAGACCGACCTCTGACCTCTTAGGCAGTACTCTGGGTGGTACTGGGGAATGGGAATTCCTCATACGGTAGTATTGGGTAATGGGAATTCCTCATACGGTAGTATTCCTCATACGTTAGTACTGGGTAACGGGATTTTCTCATACGGTAGTACTGGGGAATGGGAATTCTTCATACGGTAGTATTCCTCATACGTTAGTACTGGGTAACGGGAATTCCTCATACGTTAGTACTGGGGAATGGGAATTCCTCATACGGTAGTATTCCTCATACGGTAGTATTGGGAATTCCTCATACGGTAGTAAGGTAAGGTACATTTATTTGTATAGCGCATTTAAAGAGACCCTATGCAACTTTTTCATAGTCATAAAATCGCTTAGAAATCGTTGTTTTGCTTGACTGACCAGTTTTATCGAAAACAGTCACATTTCCTCCCGCCCCTGGTGTCCCTATCCGCTATTACAACCTTGCAACTTTCTGATAAACGATCGTTTGCTGTTTACATCTGGAAGTCAGAGACGCGTAAGGAACAAGAAGAACCACGCTTGCAATTTATATATTTATATATAGCCTATATATGTATAAATATACACGCTAAAGCTGTCGGGAAGCTCTGCAGAGAAATATGCAAGCATAAAACGAAAAACGAAACCGAAACCAGAGATGAAATCGCCAATCCTGCATTGTTCCTCTTTAACGTGCACAGAGTGCAACCCAAAGCGCGTTACATAAAGACAGAGACAGTGCCGAACGGAGTGGCGTAGTCGCCAGCGTACCCGTGACAACACATGAACAAATAAATTTACAAAATAACAATGACACAAGACAAAACATGACAAGGATAGCATAACAAAGACAAGACATGTCAGATGAAATGGCGTAATCGCCAGCGTACCCATCTAACAGTAGACAAAACAGACATAAAACAAACAATAAATAATTTAAAAAGTTATGTCCAACTCATTCCAATGGCAAGCTAGTGTAGGCCTAGCCTAGCTATGTCTTCAGACCAACCCGGAGGATTTAACCCTGAGTCCTTGTAGGGGGTGCAGTCTGGATATCACTGAGGTCGTGGGCAATCTTGCAGATCAGCAACTCGGACTGTTACTTGACAGCAGTTTGTTGACAGCAGTTCTTCGATTAGCTGGTGCAACCCACTGCTGGCAGTTGTGATGGCAGCAGGTCAACAGCAGTCCGGCGGCCGGGGCAGCTCTTTTGCAGAGTAGCTAGGGTTAGCGGCTAATCCAGCCGTCCCGACTGCAGCTCTTGTGCAGAGTAGCTAGGGTTAGCTGCTAATCCAGCCGTCCCGACTGCAGCTCTTTTGCAGAGTAGCTAGGGTTAGCGGCTAATCCAGCCGTCCCGACTGCACCGTTAGCGGAATCTAGTCCCAACTTCAGCTTCGTCCGAGAAATCCCGTTCACTGCATTCAGGGGTACATTATTGTTCTTCAAAAGGGTACTGCCCCAGCGACAAGCATTTGTACCAACTTAGGTACACACTGGTACCTCCATTTCTCTGTGTTGGTCGATTGCAGCACCACTCACGGATGGATTGGAAGGACGTCGAGGCCCAGCTAGCATAGCCATAGTAGTGCTAGGGTCCCAATGGAAAACATCAGCCGACTTAGAAGCATTGAAAAGGGCTAAAAAATAACACGGAAACTTTCGCAAAAAGATGTAAATAAAAAGAAAACACATTTAGCTAGACAAAATAATACAAAAATTTGACATGACATTAAATAAAATTACGAACATTACATAAAAACAAATAAAACATGATGCCAGACGGAGCAGCGAGTCTCGCCAGCGTCCCCGTAACCTAGCAACCAGGTCAGTATTCCTCATTCGGTAGTATTCCTCATACGGTAGTAATGGGAATTCCTCATACGGTAGTGGTGGGGAATGGGAATTCCTCATACGGTAGTATTGGGTAACGGGAATTCCTCATACGGTAGTATTGGGTAACGGGAATTCCTCATACGGTAGTACTGGGGAATGGGAATTCCTCATACGGTAGTATTCCTCATACGGTAGTATTGGGTAACAGGAATTCCTCATACGGTAGTATTGGGTAACGGGAATTCCTCATACGGTAGTATTGGGTAACGGGAATTCCTCATACGGTAGTATTGGGTAATAATTATTACTCATATAGCTGCATTAATCCTTCATATTCTACATGTTATGGTGTACCCACCCTGGGGTCAGATGGGGTCAGATGGGGTCAATACCCACCCTGGGGTCAGATGGGGTCAGTACCAGAGCCCCTTTAGGGAGAGCCGGTCCACTTCCTATTAACTCCATTGTACCGGATTGTTCCTGCAATCTGTTGAAATTCCGCTAGGGGCGTTGCCGAGCAAGTGATAAATGAATTGTGGTCTATGGGGCTAAGCGGCTAGAACTCGTTTTTTTCACAGTTGACAACTTCATTTCTTAATGTACATTGTCGTAGTAGCTACCTGAGTATGGGTTTTCCACTGGAAATGAAATAAAAAGTCACTCATGTCCTTTCTGCTTTTCATAGGATGGGCCGTTTTCCCTGTAACATGCTAGCATTTAGCTCATCGATGCTCGCGACAATCGCGACCGATTACGACCGTCGTGAAGCTGAACCTTCTTTTAGGTCTATGGCCGTAAAGTGGTTCGCTTGTGTCACGTGACATGAAAACTTTGAAAGGGTTTTTAGGAATAACAACACATATAGAAAATTGCATTGGTCAGCTAATTGTCAAGTCAAGTTATCCTGCATCGCATGCATTAATGCAATTTCAGGAGAAAAAATTATATAAAGACAAATGTGGTACTGGGGGGTTCAGCTCCATTGCCACCCATTCATTCATCACTTGCTCGCGATCGCCCTCTAGTTGCAGTACCATGCGGAAGTATTTCGCTAGTGGTCCTTCTCCCCTTATTAGACATTCTCTGGTCAGTACCCACCCTGGGGTCAGATGGGGTCAGTACCCACCCTGGGGTCAGATGGGGTCAGTAGCTACCCTGGGGTCAGATGGGGTCAGTAACCACCCTGGGGTCATATGGGGTCAGTACCCATCCTGGGGTCAGATGGGGTCATATGGGGTCAGGATCCACCCTGGGGTCAGATGGGGTCATATGGGGTCAGGATCCACCCTGGGGTCATATGGGGTCAGATGGGGTCAGTACCCACCCTGGGGTCATATGGGGTCAGATGGGGTCAGTACCCACCCTGGGGTCATATGGGGTCAGATGGGGTCAGTACCCACCCTGGGGTCATATGGGGTCAGATGGGGTCAGTACCCACCCTGGGGTCAGATGGGGTCAGTACCCACCCTGGGGTCAGATGGGGTCAGTACCCACCCTGGGGTCATATGGGGTCAGTACCCATCCTGGGGTCAGATGGGGTCAGGATCCCACATGAGCTCTGTTGAAGTTCAAATGGGGTCGGCTGGGATACGGGGCATCTTAAAATTGACCAGTACATTACATAAGAATATACATTGAATAGAAATATGAAAAATCTCATGAAACTAAAATATGCCCCTTTTCCACTGGACATTTTCGTAACGGTACGGCACGGTACGACTACCCTGATTGGGAGCATTTCCACTGCGGATTGAAGGGTGCACCCGTTACTATTTTTAGTACCTGCACGTACCTGTTTCAGAGGTGGGTCTAGTCGGGACTAGTCGAAACTAAAATGTCACGTGAACAGTGCTGTCCACTGATTGGTCAGATAAAATAACGTTATACGAAGCTCGGGGATCTTGACCAGTGCCACCAGTTTTATCTATGCACTGCTTGACTTGCTAGCTCGATGAGTTGCGAAACGATAATGGCCGGGTTTCCCAAACACGTTAAGAAGCTCTTAAGTGCTAAGAACTTCTTAGGAGCATTGTAAGAATGTTCTAAGAACGCTCCTAAGAAGTTCTTAGCACTTAAGAGCTTCTTAACGATTCTGGGAAACCCGGCCATTAGCAACACAGGACACTCTCCGCTCGTTCTGCTTGGACCATGCATTTAATTAGCCTACCTTTCACTGCCTTGCAATCAGTATTAAAACACCTCTTCTGAGGTGATCTCAATGTTTATCTGACCATGTAATGTAAGAATTCTGGTTTGATATTTGGGGGTCTAACAGCAAAGCTGCAGAGTTTCAATATGCATAAGCGTTCACTCAATACAGCCAATCAAAATTTACTGTGAAGCCGCCAAACAGGAAGTGAGCTCATATCTCACCAACGCTTTGATCTATGAAGTCCAAACATTGGTAAGGGGACTCGTTAACTGATTGTGATGACGCACTAGAAAATTGGTATCGTTTGGGGGCTCTACTCTATAGGGGGCGCTGTGATACAGGAATGAAGCTCGTATCTCAGCAACGCTTTGATCTACGAAGTTCAACCTTAGTTCGTGGACTTGGTTGATTGTGAGGACGTGCTAGGAAATTGGCATTATTAGGTGGGATTTTTTTTTCCTTTATAGATATCCTCATAAATTTCTACCAGATTAATGTTCATATTAAGAGAAATACTTTTTGCATTACACTTTGTCTGAAAAAATTATAATAAATGTGCAAGCGAGTATGAGGCGATATCTCATTAAATATGCATAGATACACTCTTGAAGCAACAGCTTTTCTGAGGTGATCACAATGTTTACAATTAACATGTAATGTAAGAATTCTGGTTTGATATTTTTAATATATTTGGGGGCCAAGCAGCGAAGCTGCGAAGCACCCATAGTGTTTGTACCTTTTCCTATTATATATTCTTCTCCTCTGGAAGTCTATGGCAGCCCATAGATCCATACAGTAAAAAGTTGTGAAATTTGGCACACTTATTCTACACACAACTCTAAGCACTTTCACCAATTTACAGACTCCAGACCTCAAACCTCTAGCGCCACCAACAGGTCAAAATTCATCAATTTTTCAACAACATTAATGCAAATATCTCTGCCATGCTTGAACCTATCAAGCTCAAACTTGCTCAGTGTATTAAGGCAAGAGTCAAGGCCCCACCCACCAATTAACAAGACTTTTCCATGAACGCTAGCGCCACCAACAGACCAAAGTCAAAACTTTCAAAAGGCTACTCCGGTCACAAATTTCATCCGATTCTCACCAAAATTTGCACACATCATCTTCAGACCATGCCTTCTTATTGCATTGCTTTTTGGAAGAATTGACAAAATTATTTGCCCGTAACAGCCAATCAACTTAGGCGGCAAAGCCGCCACACAGACATTAAACTTATATCTCTATGGAAGCCATAGAACCATACTGTAAAAAGTTCTGAAATTTAACACACATATTCCGCTATGGTCAATGGCCACTTTCCCCAATTTACAGACTCCAGATGCCAAAACTGTAGCGCCACCAACAGGTCAAAATTCATCAATTTTTCAACAACATTAATGTAAATATCTCTGCTATGCTTGAACCTATCAAGCTGAAACCTCCTGAGTGTATTAAGGCAAAAGGTATGGCCCCACCCACCAATTCACAAGACTTTTCCATTAACGCTGTAGCGCCACCAACAGACCAAGATCAAAACTTTCAAAAGGTTTCACAGGTCACAAATTTCCTCCATTTCTCACCAAAATTTGCACACACCATCTTCAGACCATGCCTTCTTACTGCATTGCTTTGTGGAACAATTGACGGAAGTGCTCGCCTCTAACAGCCAATCCAAATTGGCGGCGAAGCCGCCACACAGGAAGTGAACCTACATCTCAGCAAGGCTTTCACGTATCAAGACTTGGGAACACATCCCAAGGACACACACAAACAAAAAAAAAAAAATTAGAAATTAATTTTGGCTATTTTCTTAACATCCACTCTCTCTCTGTCCCAAACCCAGACAAAAGCACATACACTCTCCTCTATGGTGGTCGTGGGGGGCAGGGGTTTCATCTGCACACGCCCACTCTCCCATTTCATGTGTTTTGACCACTAGGGGGTGCTATAATCACATGAAGTCATCTCATTTTTCGTACATGTTTTCATCTCTCTCTCAAACTCAGACACAAGCACACACACTCTCCTCTATGGTGGTCATGGGGGGGGGGGGGCGACTTTCCCACATTTTCCCATGGACTTCCTGGATGACCACTACGTCTATCCACCTACCGGGTGGTAAGACACCTGGGATTTTCCGCTGCTGTGCCTCAGCCGGAGGCCATGTGAATCTTAGTAATGCCGCAGCCTCGAAAGGGATAGAGGGACTTACTCACTGTTAAACATGCTGCTAGTTCATTCTCTATATATAGCCCACTCTTACCAGAGGTGTCTCTGCGACGGTGTGTGTTTGGACGATTGAGAGCTGAGCATTGTGGGTAAATCACACTCAAAGAGTTTAAAGGGGGCCAAGCAACAACATTAATGCAAATATCTCTGCTATGCTTGAACCTCTCAAGCTCAAACTTGCTCAGTGTATTAAGGCAAAAGTCAAGGCCCCACCCACCAATTAACAAGACTTTTCCATGATTGCTGTAGCGCCACTAGGGGCGCTATAATTAGCAAAACTTTCTCGGATCGACACCAAACTTGGTACGTGGACTTGTGAGCACATCCTTAGGACCTGCGTAAATTTGGTGACGTTTGAACACTAGGGGCGCTATAATTAGCAAAACTTTCTCGGATCACCACCAAACTTGGTACGTGGACTTGTGAGCACATTCTGAGAACCTGCGCTAAATTTGGTGACGTTTGAACACTAGGGGCGCTATAATTAGCAAAACTTTCTCGGATCGACACCAAACTTGGTACGTGGATTTGTGAGCACATCCTGAGGACCTAAACTAAATTTGGTGACGTTTGAACACTAGGGGCGCTATAATTAGCAAAACTTTCTCGTATCGACACCAAACTTGGTACGTGGACTTGAGAGCACATCCTGAGGACAATGCGCTAAATTTGCTGACAAATCCAACGCTGCAAAAATCTTCAAACCTCCCTGCTTGGCCCCTCATTGCTGCTTGCAGCTATATTTTTAATATACTTTTTTCATCTGTAGATGTTCAGTGTGGATGTGTGTGTGAGGAGGATGTCCTGTGTTGTGCTGTGTGGAATTATAAATACAAAACAAAAAACTGCTTGTCTAATAAAATCAAACTAATCAATTCTCCCTGAAAACAAGTAAAATTATCTGCCAGTGCAATAAGTCAATTTGTCGTAAAACAAACACAATTATCTGCCAGTACAGTAAGTCCATTTGTCTTGATAATACTTCAAAATAAGTCTAACTCGTCTTAAATGAAGTCAAAATTATCTTATGAGAGAGCACTAGGTAAGTATTTTCATACTTAAAACAACACCAAATAGATTTTTGATCTTAATATAAGATTATTATAGCAGCTTTGGGTCCAAGCACCATTTACAGACACCACCTTGGTCTTAAATGCAGAATGCTTATGGTTTTGTGAGAAAGGGCAGTTTATTAGTCCCTGAGATTGGAATATCGAAGGTTTGCCAGATCTCTGCTCGTGTGGCAAGTGTGCACACAAGAATGGCTGTCCCTGTCACGTAACTGGTATCCATTGCTGCAAGTACTGCAAATGCAAAATAGGAAATAGATGTAAAAATCCTATCACTGAATGAGTTCTCATCATCATCACCCATACTGTATCTGGACTTCAAAAAGTTGAAAGTTTGACCTTGCAACACATGGAATAAACCTTGCAACACATGGAATAAACCTTGCAACACATGGAATAAACCTGTCGTTCTGTGTCTTTCTTTTTAAGTTAACGTTCCAATGATAATAGGAAGGTTGGATATAAATGATCTGTATTAATCAAATGCTTGTATTCTTTCTTTTTCAAAAAGCCCCTTATTCGTATATTGTATTTGTAATTCATTACGGCGTAACCCCTCACACACACAACATCCACACTCAACATCTACAGAAATACAATTTTAAAATATAGCTGCAAGCAGCAATGTGGGGGTCTAGCAGTAAAATCGCAGAAATGGCGTTGCCATGGCATGAGCAAGCACTCACAGCAACGTTCACGGCAATTGGATAAAGAATGGTTAAAATATCAGCTTACTTCCTTTATTACAGCACCGTTAGAGGTCAAATGATGCCACAAACCCTGCATGTCCGCACAATCAGGTACCAATTCCCCGTAACAAGTTTGACCTTCATACATCAAAGCGTTGCTGAGATATGAGCTCATGTCCTGTATCACAACGCCCCTTACGGATGCCAAATGATGCCAATTTCCTAGTGCATCCTCTCAACCAGATACCATGGGTGGCTCTCGAACTCTCTCCTCAGTCCTCCAGGCTCGTTCCCACTGATCTAACTAACACTGGATAGACTATCCCATTGTTGCCGCCCCATCATTCTTTATCTAGATCAGTGAGGACGAGGATCAAGGAAGGAAGGGAGGCTGTATAAAAGACCAAATGAGAGGCACCCCATGTCCCGTGCCAAGTTTGGCCTTCGTACAACAAAACGTTACAGAGATACATTGTTCCTGTGCCAAGTTTGGCCGTCGTACATCAAAGTGTTGCTGAGATATGAGCTCACTTCCTGTATCGCGGCCCGCCCTATGGATGCCAAATAATTCCAATTTCCTAGCATGTCCTCACAATCAGGTACCAAGTCCACATACCAAGTTTGAACTTCGTAGATCAAAGCGTTGCTGAGATACGAGCTCACTTCCTGTATCACAGCGCCCCCTATACAGTCCAAACGATGCCAATTTCCAAGTGCGTCAACACAATCAGTTAACGAGTCCCCTTACCAATGTTTGGACTTCATACATCAAAGTGTTGGTGAGATATGTTCTTCATAGATACACTTCACAGATATACTTCCTGTTTGGCGGCTTCGCAGTCAATTTTGATTGGCTGTATTGAGTGAACGCTTGTGCGTATCGAAACTCTTCAGCTTTGCAGTTAGACCCCCTAATATCAAACCAGAATTCTTACACTACATGGTCAGATTTACATTGCGAGCACCTCAGAAAAGCTGTTGCTTCAAGAGTGTATGTACGCATATTTAAGCAGATATTGCCTCATTTGCATATTTTAAAAAACAAATTAGACAAAGCGTAATACAAAAAGTATTTCTCTTAATATGAACATTAATCTGGTAGAAGTTTATGAGGATATGTATAAAGGGGGGAAAAAAGTCCCATTCACCTCCTGAATATGAATTGAGATATTCTCCGCTAAATGAACCGCATACAAATCTTATACAGGACCTCTACTTGCCGTTCTTCTTTCTGAGCCCAAAAATATTCCCATAAAGCACTTATTTGGCTGGGGGGAAAAAGTTGATTGCATATGCCATAGTCCTACTTGCGACGCTATAAGTTAGCAGCCAGCCTTACCGGAGCGTGCAGGAATAGCCTAAATGTCAACAAACACTGACCACAGTTGCGTTTGTGACTTGAGAGAGAGAGAGAAACAACAAGCACAAAAAACCTATTTACTTAAAAACGATTGTGTCATATTATTTACATGTATATTTATATTATCTTCTCTTCTCTTCTCTTCTCTTCTCTTCTCTTCAATAACCCAGTTTGACACTGTTAGTCTAGTTTATATAAATATATCTCAAAAAAGTCCAGACACAGCACAGACCACAAGCACAGCTCAAAATGTCGCCGCCGGGCCAGTGGACGGCGCCCGAGGTTCGGTCGCGGAGGAAGTGCGAACGGGGGAAAGGAAACGAGCACGTCAACACCAAACCCCGCCCACCCGGTCTCGCATTGGCGCGCTCTGGTGCAGCATTCTTACCGCTCCCCGGTGCCTCCGTAGCGGCTCGCGCACTACTGCTGGGTATAATATGGCGGGCATGAGCGCTTCGGGTCCGGGTCCGGCTGCTGCCGCCGCGGGCCCCGTTCAACAGGGACTGAAGGAGGCACTCATAGAGACGCTCACCGCGATCCTGTCGCCGGTGCAAGATGTCCGAGCAGCGGCGGAGGAGCAGGTCAAAGTGCTGGAAGTGACGGAGGGTAAGCTAGCGCCATGTCGCTGGTTAGCTGCGCTGCGAGTAGCTTCCTGCCCAGACTGATGGAGATGACACCATGTGAATAGCGATGAGAGGAAGCAACGGCCTGCGCAGCTGTTGCGCTGCGGCTGATAACTTCTCGCAAGCCCGCAAATGTACAACTATACCATGTCGGGAAGCGTAGTGGACATACCGATCACGCCTAGTCGCGAACAGACCATTGAAGCTTAGCTCGGCGTGGAGATAGCTGTGAAGATCGCTAGTGTCACGCCAAGTTAACTGGCTTTGGACAGCAGTCAACGTTACCTGACTAAAGTGGGACTGTGTCCGATTGATCGATAGTTGCTAACTCAAGTTTATCAAATCAGTAGATGTTACACCTAGAACAAGTGTCCATTATAGACCAACCGAGAAGAAGGTTATTGTGATCAATTGAAGTGGCGCAGACGCTGATTAAAGAGCGATGTATTAAGTGTTCTATACACTTAAACACGTGGGCTAGTTCATCAATAAGTGAACATATTGTTACTGGAAACTTAATAGACCAGCCCACTGGAGCCTGGTGTTTATGTGTGCGTGTGATTGAGAAGTTCTCATCATGGGCTGGAGCCAGCAATGGTCGCCTCCATGTGCTGCTCGCGCCTGGCCGGTGTCCCGGGAGTTCCCGCGCTCTCCTCCAGCATGGATGCTCCGCGCGCTGATGGAGTTTCCTCCGCAGGCGCCAGATGCAGCATCACCGCTGACGTAGCTGTCCGACAGGGAGGAACCGGGACCCCCTCACGAGACTCGGCAGCTTAGTGGCAGCTTGTTTGTGTCAGACCGCTTTGAAAAACTGACGGATGTAGTGACTCATGCATTAGATCTGTTTTACTACAGAAAGGCTCAAAAGAAACGACCTGTATCCTGGCCAATCAAAACACCTCAAATTGGAGCGCCTGAAGTGACCAGCTTGTCTTGATTTGCACTTGAACATTTAGACTGTTGTTTCCATAGTGACTGAAATATTTACTGTGAAGGAATGTCTGTAGTGACCTCATTGATCAACTTTAGGCGCTGAGTTTAGCCGTCCCTGCTGCCCTTTAACCAGCTGGGCCCAGCACAGAGCTGACCAGCAAGTAGCATGGCGCCTCCACTGAGGTGTGTGTGTGTGTGTGTGTGTGTGTGTGTGTGTGTGTGTGTGTGTGTGGGGGGGGGGGGGGGGGGGGGGGTGTGGGGATAACAGGCTCAGTTGGTGTTTGAGGGAGAGAGGAGAGAGTGCCGAGCGTCAGCAGTAGTATTGTCTGCTGCCCGAGTCTGTCCGTGATTAAATCCGTGTGTGTGTGCGGCTTGTCACACCATTGAGTTAAGTGTGTGTGTGTGTGTGTGTGTGTGTGTGTGTGTGTGTGTGTGTGTGAGAGGCGCATTACACTGCCGTGTTGACGGGAGGCTCCAGAGCAGGGCCACGGTAGGACTTAGAGGTAGACGAGTGTGTGTGTGTGTGTGTGTGTGTGTGTGTGTGTGTGTGTGAGATCATGGTTGTGTCATGATGTCACATGTCTCTTGTGGGGATGTAATGGTGTGGTCTTCAGAAGAGTGTTGTGCACTGGTTTGTGATTGGTTGAGTGTTGTGTGGTGGTTTGTCATCGGTTGAGACACACACACACACACACACACACACACACACACACACACACACACACACACTACAGTGAAAAGTTGAGCAGAGATGAGGTCCCGAAACACTGTTTTGAGGTTCCTGTAAAGTTCAGTTGACTTGTTAGTTGGACTGTGCTCTCTTTTTGAGCTCATTTTAACGGGAAAATGAATGGAGTTTGCCGTGAGCAACTGATGTAAACGGCGTATAATATTGAAATATATCCATATGAGGTTATTGTTGATCCGTGGGTGGGTGGGGGGGTGTTGTTGATCGGGGGGGGGGGGTTTGGGGGGGGCATTGTACCACCACATGCCACCAGAGGCCCAGCGTCTCAATCTGACCTCTAACCCCATTCTCTCTCTCTCTCTCTCTCTCTCTCTCTGGCCCTCTCTTCTGTTCTCTCTCTCCTCCACTCCTCCCCTCTCCTCCTCTCCGCTCCTCTCCTCCTCCTCTCCTCTCCTCTCCTCCTCTCCTCTCCTCCTCCCCTCTTCTCCTCTCCTCCTCTCCTCCCCTTCCCTCTCCTCCTCCACTCCTCTCCTCCTCTTCTCCTCTCCCCCTCCCCTCCTCTCCTCTCTCCTCTCCTCCTCCTCTCCTCCTCCCCTCTCCTCCTCTCCTCCTCTCTTCTCCTCTCCCCCTCCCCTCTCCTCCTCTCCTCCCCCTCCCCTCTTCTCCTCTCCCCCTCCCCTCCTCTCCTTTCCTCTCTTCTCCTCTCCTCTCCCCCTCTCCTCTCCCCCTCCCCTCTCCTCCTCCTCTCCTCCTCCTCTCCTCCTCCTCTCCTCCTCCTCCTCCTCTCTCCTCCTCCTCTCCTCTCCTCCTCCAGAGTTCGGTGTGCACCTGGCTGAGCTGACGGTCGACCCCCAGGGAGCGCTCGCTATCCGCCAGGTGAGGTCTCCATGGAGACGCCCCGAGAGGTCAAAGGTTCTGATGCTCTCAGTGCTGCCCAGATAACTTGCAGTCATGGCTGAAATTGTTGGCACCCATGCTAAAGTTGACTGAAAAGCGGAATATAGAATAATCTTTTGGAAATTGTTTTTAAAGGCTTCAAGTAATAAAATGAGGAGAAATCCCACCTTTAAGGACACCAATGTTCTTTGTGGATGAATAATGTACCGTAAATAAATAAACTGGGGTCATAAGTATTGGCACCCCTATGTAACCCTGTGGGAATTTAACACATAGGGGCAGGCAGTTTTTCTTTTTTTTTTTAATGGCCACTTATTTAATGGATTTAGGATATTATGCATCCTGATAAAGTTCCCTTGACCTTTGGCCAGCGCACCCACCTGAACCCCTGTAGTGGCTGTTTAGATGTGAGAAGGTGGCTGTTCTGAACCCATCCATAGAGCACTTTTAAAATAGAGAGATTGGAGTAATTACATTTACGTAATTAGGTTGTAAAAAGGCTATTTGTGTGTTTGTGTGTGCGCGTGTTTTATTCACAGTATTCACAAGACCAAGCTGCTTCTGTGTGAGGAGGAATGGGCTAATACTTCTCAAATATAAACTGACAACTTACTTCGTGTGTGTGTGTGTGTGTGTGTGTGTGTGTGTGTGTGTGTGTGTGTGTGTGTGTGTGTGTGTGTGTGTTTGTGTGTGTGTGTGTGTGTGTGTGTGTGTGTGTGTGTGTGTGTGTGTGTGTGTGTGTGTGTGTGTGTGTGCGCGTGTGTTTCTGCACAGCTGGCGTCGGTCATCTTGAAGCAGTATGTGGAGACCCACTGGTGCTCCCAGTCTGAGAAGTTCAGACCCCCTGAAACCACTGATCGGGTCAGTCTTACACACACACACACACACACACACACACACTCCTCTAAAGCCACTGATCGGGTCAGTCTCTCTCACACACACACACACTCCTCTAAAGCCACTGATCGGGTCAGTCTCACACACACACACAAACACACTCCTCTAAAGCCACTGATCGGGTCAGTCTCACACACACACACACACACACACTCCTCTAAAGCCACTGATCGGGTCAGTCTCACACACACACACAAACACACTCCTCTAAAGCCACTGATCGGGTCAGTCTTACACACACACACACACACACCTCTAAAGCCACTGATCGGGTCAGTCTCACACACACACACACACTCCTCTAAAGCTTACAC
Source organism: Sardina pilchardus (assembly GCF_963854185.1). Taxonomy (NCBI): domain Eukaryota; kingdom Metazoa; phylum Chordata; class Actinopteri; order Clupeiformes; family Clupeidae; genus Sardina; species Sardina pilchardus. The sequence goes on along the minus strand of NC_085002.1, from coordinate 105,618 downwards.
AATTTGGTGAAAAAACCAATATGCACAAATATAAACACTCTAAACCTGACTAGGTTCTTTGTGTGTGTGTGTGTGTGTGTGTGTGTGTGTGTGTGTGTGTGTGTGTGTGTGCGTGTGCGTGGTCTCCAGGCGAAGGCGGCGATCCGGGAGCTGTTGCCGGGGGGGCTGCGGGAGGCGATCAGTAAGGTGCGCTCGAGCGTCGCGTACGCCGTCTCGGCTATCGCCCACTGGGATTGGCCGGAGGCGTGGCCTCAGCTCTTCACCCTGCTGATGGACATGCTGATGAGCGGAGATATCAACGCAGTACACGGAGCCATGAGAGTGCTCACAGGTACACACACACACACACACACACACACACACACACACACACACACACACACACACACACACACACACACTGCTGATGAGCGGAGATATCAACGCAGTACACGGAGCCATGAGAGTGCTCACAGGTACACACACACACACACACACACACACACACACACACACACACACACACACACTGCTGATGAGCGGAGACATCAACGCAGTACACGGAGCCATGAGAGTGCTCACAGGTACACACACACACACACACACACTAACTAGGTCCTTGCTGTTCCACACATGAATAGTGAGTGTATGTGCTCTTGTAACGTGTGTGTGTGTGTGTTGCTTATTTGCAGAGTTCACCCGTGAGGTTACAGACACACAGATGCCCCTAGTTGCCCCAGTGATTCTACCTGAGATGTACAAGATCTTCACAATGGCAGAGGTGTGTGTGTGTGTGTGTGTGTGTGTGTGTGTGTGTGTGTGTGTGTGTGTGTGTGTGTGTGTGTGTGTGTGTGTGTGTGTGTGTGTGTGTGTGTGTGTGTGTGTGTGTGTGTGTGTGTGTGTGTGTGTGTGTGTGACCCCCATGTTGGCTATTGATTCATAGATGTGTGTGTGTCCTTGCAGGTGTACGGTATCCGCACTCGCTCCCGAGCCGTGGAGATCTTCACCACCTGTGCCAACCTCATCTGTGCCATCGAGGAGGTAGAGAAGGTCTGTGTGCCGCGCCATCTTACCCGCACCACACACACACACACACACACACACACACACACACTGGCCCTCATTTATGAAACGTAGCGTACAACCAAAAACAGGTGTAAAAACAGGCGTACGCTTGTTTCCACGCAAAGTAGGGCATTTATCAATGAGAACGTGATCGCTGCTATACGCTCAAATGTCACGTCTAGTCTGAACTCGCGTACGCAAGTGTTTCAGGCGGCATAGCACTGTGCAGCTGTAAATCGCCGGTGGATTACAAAGTTGATGAGTTGAATTTATGGACTATCTCGGACATAACACATTTCCTGTACATATGCAGCCTGTTTGCTGTAATGTAGCATATTATATTGGCTTATTATACGGCTCTCTAGAATGTTGAAGGAGCTCCCATTCACTTTGAATGGGCCTCCCCAACGTTCTACGGTCAGTTATTTTTGCATAATGACCGCTCCGAAGGTATAATGACCGCTGCCAATGGTTCACTCCGCTAGTTGTTGCGGAAGCCACTAAACGGTAGCCAAGTCATTGCTAAGGACACATTGAGATAAGTTTATTTTCTCGTTTTGGCAAGTAGCCGTATAATAAGACGCGATAATGTATAGAACGCCGGTCATTATCGGAAAATAATTCCTTTCAGGACGAAGCAAAACCTCCGCTGCGCGTCGGGGTTCAGTTCATCCTGTCGGGAATTAGTTTCCGATAATAACCGGCATTCTATACATTATCCCTTACACATGTGATGGCTTACAATACCATATAGGAGATGATTATAGCCGAGGCTACTTTCTCTTTGGCAAACGCAACATTTCTGAATTATATTTTAAATTATTTTTAAAGGGCAAATTTCAGTGTCGTATGGTTTTGTAATGAATGTATTTATAGTATGATGCGTTCTCTCTGCGAAAATAAAGTCAACACACGTTTATTCTTACGCTAGAATTGGAGTGATACGCAAGTTTGATGAATCACACGTGAGCCTTGTCGTAAGATGGTTTCTGCGCTCGGATATACGCCGGTTTTCTGCGCTCGGTTGATAAATGAGGGCCAGTGTGTGGAGAGGGTCACAGAGGAGGCGTGTGTGTCAACATACTCGTCGGCGCGCCACATTCAGAATGTTCTAGAATGAATAATGAATCGGCACCAGGATAACGCCTGCCTGACACACACACACACACACACACACACACACACACACACACACACACACACACACACACACACAGTAATGTGTGGAGCTGTCACGGAGAAGCCCAGTTAGTAGTCTTTTTATGTGCGTGTGTGTGTGTGCGTGTGTGTGTGCGTGTGTGTGTGTGCGTGTGTGTGGATTAGTGTTGTGTCTCATGTGTTGTGTGCTCCTGTGTCCACTAGGGGGCGGCGAGGGCGCTGATCTTCCCGGTGGTGCAGCAGTTCACTGAGGCGTTCGTGCAGGCGCTTCAGATGCCCGACGGACCCTCTTCTGACAGCGGCCTCAAGATGGAGGTGCTCAAGGTTGGTGACACACACACACACACACACACACACATCTAGCTACATACACGCACACACACACACACACACACACACACGCACACGCCTAGCTACACACACACAGACACACACACGCCTAGCTACACACACACACAGACACACACACGCCTAGCCACACACCACACGCACACACACACACCTAGCTGCACACACACATGCACACGCCTAGCTACACAGACACACACACACACACAGCTACACACACACAGACACACACACAGCTACACACACACAGACACTAGGGAGCTCCTTTTTTTGCAACTTTTCAAATTTCATGCTCTCACCCCACCAATATGTTTGAATATATATTAAAAAAAAACAAATTGGGCATCATTTTATCAATGTGAATCAATATTTAGAGGTTGCTTAAGACCTTTACAGTTGAACACATTTGAGTATTATGGGATACACCGTAAAGGAACTGGAAACACTTGACAAACATGACAAATGGCAGAAGCTGAAGTGGCCTAATTCCCTTCAGGACGAAGCAAAACCCTGTTCTGTTCATCCTGTCGGGAATTATTTGTATTAGTTCTATACATTATCCCTTACA
>NC_085002.1:80000-95000 GCF_963854185.1 Sardina pilchardus | reverse complement strand
ACACACACACACACACACACCATCGCCATCTTCCTCAAGTACAGCAACGGTACACACACACACACACACACACACACACACACCATCGCCATCTTCCTCAAGTACAGCAACGGTACACACACACACACACACACACACACACACACACACACACACACACACCATCGCCATCTTCCTCAAGTACAGCAACGGTACACACACACACACCATCGCCATCTTCCTCAAGTACAGCAACGGTACACACACACACACACACACACACCATCGCCATCTTCCTCAAGTACAGCAACGGTACATACACACACACACACACACATACACACCATCGCCATCTTCCTCAAGTACAGCAACGGTACATACACACACACACACACACACACACATACACACCATCGCCATCTTCCTCAAGTACAGCAACGGTACATACACACACACACACACACACACACCATCGCCATCTTCCTCAAGTACAGCAACAGTACACACACACACACACACACTAGCCCTTTTCAGACTGAGAAATGGTACATTAGCGTTACAGAAATAGCGGGTTCAGGGGAGTTTGCTGTGTGACAGGTAGACATGTTTTGGTCCCGGGTTGCCTGCATAGCGGGTTCAGGGGAGTTCGCTGTGTGACAGGTAGACGTGTTTTGGTCCCGGGTTGCCTGAAGCCAAGTTCAGAGGCGAGTTTTGGGAGGCGTTGCCTAGCAGCACGTCACACGCAATTTGGGAGTGAACAATGACGTTAAGCATGCCTCGGACCTCGGAGATAAACTGATAAACACAACTGTCATGCTAGTGCTACGTGGTTTAGTTTCCAAATGATGGCGGGCCACTTGGTATGTTATTTGAATGCCAAATGAGGTCCTTTTGTCTGTCGAAGTCATATTTGAGTGTGCCGAGTCCTGAACGACTGCTGCCATTTCAGTTAGCTCGTTGGCTAGTTAGCTAGCATTAGGCAAATGTTCCAAAAAGACGTGCTGGCAGCAGACGGTTTTGGTAACAGCAACAATAAACACTTGACAGAAGCGCTGCGAAAAGCGCTCAACGCAAAAAAAACGCGATTGGTGGACACAGCAGCTAAAGTTGTCCTTGTCTCTTGTGTGTTTCCTGTATTTTAACCTCCTGCCTTGCCAAATACGTCATCAGTCACACACCCCTAATAGCGGGGTTGATGTAGACCCTGTGGTGGCGTCGTTATGAAAGGCGCTACTGACTCGTGTGTCCTGTGGTGTAGACCCTGTGGTGGCGTCGTAATGACTGGTGTGTCCTGTGGTGTAGACCCTAATGACTCTTGTGTGTCCTGTGGTGTAGACCCTAATGACTGGTGTGTCCTGTGGTGTAGACCCTACTGACTCTTGTGTGTCCTGTGGTGTAGACGTTGGCGCTAATGACTGGTGTGTCCTGTGGTGTAGACGTTGGCGCTAATGACTGGTGTGTCCTGTGGTGTAGACGTTGGCGCTAATGACTGGTGTGTCCTGTAGTGTAGACCCTGTGGTGGCGTCGTCTCGTGTGTCCTGTGGTGTAGACCCTGTGGTGGCGTCGTTGGCGCTACTGACTGGTGTGTCCTGTGGTGTAGACCCTAATGACTGGTGTGTCCTGTGGTGTGTCCTGTGGTGTAGACCCTAATGACTGGTGTGTCCTGTGGTGTAGACCCTAATGACTGGTGTGTCCTGTGGTGTAGACCCTAATGACTGGTGTGTCCTGTGGTGGCCCTAATGACTGGTGTGTCCTGTGGTGTAGACCCTGTGGTGTAGACCCTAATGACTGGTGTGTCCTGTGGTGTAGACCCTGTGGTGTAGACCCTAATGACTCTTGTGTGTCCTGTGGTGTAGACCCTGTGGTGGCATCGTTGGCGCTACTAACTCATGTGTCCTGTGGTGTAGACCCTACTGACGCGTGTGTCCTGTGGTGTAGACCCTGTGGTGTAGACCCTAATGACGCGTGTGTCCTGTGGTGTAGACCCTAATGACTCTTGTGTGTCCTGTGGTGTAGACCCTGTGGTGGCATCGTTGGCGCTACTAACTCATGTGTCCTGTGGTGTAGACCCTGTGGTGTAGACCCTACTGACGCGTGTGTCCTGTGGTGTAGACCCTAATGACGCGTGTGTCCTGTGGTGTAGACCCTAATGACTCGTGTGTCCTGTGGTGTAGACCCTGTGGTGTAGACCCTAATGACTTGTGTGTCCTGTGGTGTAGACCCTACTGACTCTTGTGTGTCCTGTGGTGTAGACCCTGTGGTGGCATCGTTGGCGCTACTAACTCATGTGTCCTGTGGTGTAGACCCTGTGGTGTAGACCCTACTGACGCGTGTGTCCTGTGGTGTAGACCCTAATGACTCGTGTGTCCTGTGGTGTAGACCCTGTGGTGTAGACCCTAATGACTCGTGTGTCCTGTGGTGTAGACCCTGTGGTGTAGACCCTAGTGACTCGTGTGTCCTGTGGTGTAGACCCTACTGACGCGTGTGTCCTGTGGTGTAGACCCTGTGGTGTAGACCCTAATGACTGGTGTGTCCTGTGGTGTAGACCCTAATGACTGGTGTGTCCTGTGGTGTAGACCCTAATGACTGGTGTGTCCTGTGGTGGCGTTGTTGGCGCTACTAACTCGTGTGTCCTGTGGTGTAGACCCTGTGGTGTAGACGTTGGCACTAATGACGCGTGTGTCCTGTGGTGTAGACCCTGTGGTGTAGACCCTAATGACTCGTGTGTCCTGTGGCAGACCCTGTGGTGGCGTCGCTGGCGCTGGACATCTTTAAGGAGCTGTGCCAGGTGGAGGCGTGCCAGGAGCCCATGCAGATGCGGCTGATCCCCACACTGGTCAGCATCATGCAGGCGCCCGCGGACAAGATCCCCGCCGGACTCTGCGCGGTGAGAACTCTGTGTGTGTGTGTGTGTGTGTGTGTGTGTGTGTGTGTGTGTGTGAGAGGCATTAGCTTCTGTCTGCTGTGCATAATGCCTAAGATCCCCAAGCAGCCAGTTGGCCTGTAGTATGCCCACTTCTTCCGAAGGGTGACTTTGTGTGTGTGTGTGCGTGTGTGTGTGTGTGCGTGTGTGTGTGTGTGTCCGTGTGTCCGTCCTGACAGACGGCGATTGATATCCTGACGACGGTGGTGCGGAACACAGCGCCCCCTCTGTCCCAGCTGCTGGTGTGCCAGGCCTTCCCCGTGGTGGCGCAGTGCACCCTCCGCACCGACGACAACACTACCATGCAGGTGAGACAGGGGGCGCCACTGAGCACACACTGCACACCCTCTACAGCAGGGGTTTTCAAAGTGGGTGCCGCGGCACCCTGGGGTGCCGTGACGCATGCTCAGGGGTGCCGCGGAATTGTCAAGGCTTGATAATTTGATGACATTTTAAAAAGCATAATATCCATTTCAAAATTCATTTTATTGCAAAAACGTATTTGCAGCACTAACAATAGGCTACAGTTCACTGTATCGTACTGTGCTGTATGTAGGCTACTTATTGTTTGTTCGGTGACTTCGTTCGTTATTCCGTATGGCGGAGTGCAGGTATAGGCGCAATGGATACGTTTTTAAAAAGAACGCCATGCACCTCCACGGGGACAGACCTCGGAATCTGACCAGACGAAATCAGCAAAGAGAAAAGTGAGGCAATATAGCGACTCCTACCTCCAGTATGGGTTCACTTGGGGTGGCGAGGTAACATAACCTGACTTTCGCCAGATCCTGTAGTTCGCTGTCTGCTTCACACAAGGATCTGGGACTTCTCGATAGGAGATGTATTTCTGAAGGCGGGTCCTTGTAAAACATCCTCGCATGTGATTTGATAAACCACTTGCCTGTTATCTTGAATGACGTGCTAGGCTTCTTCAAGTTCTTGCCAAACCCGGTCGGAAGAAGAGTAAAAACATCCTTGCCACCAATAAATGTCTTCAAAACTATTCTCTGAAAGAATGAATACTCGATAGATTCGACAAAACGGTTGAAATAGCAGAATCAATGTCAGCACAAGACTCCTCGCTGCGTGCCGCCATTGTTATTTGAATCAAACTCTCGCTTCGGCGCTCCTGATTGGCTGCTCATTTTTTGATCACTGGCACAGGGGTTTGGATTGCCCTCGCGTCCAGACCCTTGTGTGGAGCTCAGCGAAACGCCTCTGGTGGAGCATGGCGGAACTACAAGGGTCTGGCGAGAGTCAGGCTAGAGGTAACATGTCCCACACCAGTATGCCTGGTCTGCAGGGAGACGTGGGCTAACGTTGGCTACGGCTATTGGGGAAGTTTGCGCTTCAAATACGAGTCCACTTATGCTAGTGGCCTTTGCCAGCTGCTCGCTAACGTCAGATGTCGATGAGGACAAATTTACAGATAACTTTTTATTTTGCAAAGAACTGACCAACCATGCTGCCGGAGATGAGATATTCAGGGTGACAGATGAATACGTGAGGAACAATAATCTTAGCTGGGATATGTGCGTAAGTGTGTGCACTGCCACTGACGGGGCGGCCTCAATGACAGGTCGGGTCAAAGGCTTTGTAACGAAAGCTATGCAACAGAATCCTGCCATGGTAGCGACGCATTGCATGTTGCATCGGGAGGCTACTGCAAAAACGATGCCTCCAGACCTGACGGATGTATTGAATCAAGTCGTAAAAATAGTTAATTACGTTAAATCAGGTCCCCTTCAAACACGGTTATTCACTGCCCTCTGCAGTGAAATGGGTTAAGACTGCACACCGAGGTCAGGTGGTTATCAAGTTGTCTCTTCACATCCTGTTCACCATTTATTCAAAAGTTCAATTAAATTAGTTGAATGAAAGTAGTTCATTTGAATAAAACAAAAAAGATATTAACTTCACCTTATCTTAGTAATGCATATAATAAAAGCAGTTTTGGCCTATCCAACATATCACAAGGTTAAAGAAAATGGCATGAAGTACAAATATGGCACAAAGGAGGTTAAGTAAAAAAAGTAAAAAAAAAAAAAAATAAGGGTGCCGTGGATGGAGAGAGATATGTTTAGGGGTGCCGTAAGCCAGAAAAGTTTGGGAACCACTGCTCTACAGAACTACACATACCCTCAATACCCTCTACAGAACTACAAATACCCTCAATACCCTCTACAGAACTACAAATACCCTCAATACCCTCTACAGAACTACACATACCCTCAATACCCTCTACAGAACTACAAATACCCTCAATACCCTCTACAGAACTACAAATACCCTCAATACCCTCTACAGGACTACACATACCTTCAATACCCTCTACAGAGCTACAAATACCCTCTACAGAACTACACATGCCCTCAATACCCTCTACAGAGCTACAAATACCCTCTACAGAACTACAAATACCCTCAATACCCTCTACAGAGCTACAAATACCCTCTACAGAACTACACATGCCCTCAATAGAACTAAACATACCCTCAGTAGAACTAAACATACCCTCAGTAGAACTACACTAATCCAGCGAAACACGGAAGTAACGCAGCGCCGCCATTACTGCGTGGCTGGTTGCTAAGAAATTAGGCCGTTGGTTCCATAGGCGGCTGTTGCAGAGGTTAGCTGTCATTAATACACGTCTTAATACCTTATGTTGTTAATAAATTCATTGGTAAGTTGGTAAGTTTTGCCACAGTCTGACATCATTTATCCAATGTTCCCTTTCACCAGACATTTTCTTTCATGAGCGGGATCTCTTGTTAGACATTCTCTGACAGGATGCTTTCATTGAAAATTAGTGTTAGTGTATAGAACTACACATGCCCTCAATAGAGCTACACATACCCTCAATAGAACTACAGTAGAACTACACATGCCCTTAAAGGGATATTCCGCCATTTTTGGAAATACGCTCATTTTCCACCTCCCCTCGAGCAAAACAATCGATATTTACCTTGTTCCCTTTCATCCAGCCATTCTGTGAGTCTGGCGATACAACTTTTAGCTTCAGCCTAGCATAGATCATTGAATCGGATTAGACCATTAGCTTCTTGCCTGCTAGCTTCATGTTTAAAAGTGACTAAGATTTCTGGTAATTTTCCCATTTAAAACGTGTCTCCTCTCAAGTTAGAAAGTGAAATAAGACCAACTGAAAATGAAACCTGGCGTTTTTCTAGGCTGATTTGACATGGAACTACACTCTCATCTGGCGTAATAATCCAGGCAACTTGCAAACTACTGGCACTACTACTGCTTGTTGTCTATGGGGACTATTTTCAGATGCTGCGTACGATATCACTGCGCCTATGGTACGTTTGCAAGTTGCCTTGATTATTACGCCAGATGAGTGTGTAGTTCCATGTCAAATAAGCCTAGAAAAACGCCAGGTTTCATTTTCAGTTGGTCTTATTGCACTTTCTAACTTGAGAGGAGACACGTTTTAAATGGGGAAATTACCAGAAATCTTAGTCACTTTTAAACATGACGCTAGCAGGCGAGAAGCTAATGGTCTAATCCGATTCAATGATCTATGCTAGGCTGAAGCTAAAAGTTGTATCGCCAGACACACAGAATGGCTGGATGAACGGAAACAAGGTAAATATCGATTGTTTTGCTCGAGGGGAGGTGTAAAATGAGCGTATTTCCAAAAATGGCGGAATATCCCTTTAATAGAACTACACATGCCCTCAATAGAACTACAATAGAACTACACATGCCCTCAATAGAACTACACACACCCTCAATAGAACTACAATAGAACTACACATGCCCTCAATAGAACTACACACACCCTCAATAGAACTACACGTGCCCTCAATAGAACTACACACACCCTCAATAGAACTACAATAGAACTACACATGCCCTCAATAGAACTACACGTGCCCTCAATAGAACTACAATAGAACTACACACACCCCCAATAGAACTACAATAGAACTACACATGCCCTCAATAGAACTACACACACCCTCAATAGAACTACAGTAGAACTACACATGCCCTCAATAGAACTACACATACCCTCAATAGAACTACACGTGCCCTCAATAGAACTACACGTGCCCTCAATAGAACTACACACACCCCCAATAGAACTACAATAGAACTGCACATACCCTCAATAGAACTACACACCCCCAATAGAACTACACATAGAGAGGATATTCCTGGTCATGAGTGACGTGTCCCTTGTCGTACGCTTAATAATATTTCTTTCAGTCCAGCGGCCGTAGTTGGAATTCTACTTCCTGTGCTTGGATGTGTGATTAGAGTGCCATCAGCTGAGTCTACATAACACAACTGCCAACTGCTAACTGCTAACTGCTAACTGCTAACCCCTCTGTCTGTCTGTCTGTCCCTCTCCACCTCTCCCTGCTTTTGTATCTCTCTCTCTCTCTCCCTCTCTCCCTCTCTCCCTCCCTCTCTCTCTCTCTCCCTCTCCTTCTCTCTCTCCCTCTCTCCCTCCCTCCCTCCCTCTCTCCCTCTCTCCCCCTCCACCATGGTCTGGTGTGTGTGTAGAACGGCGGGGAGTGCCTGCGGGCGTACGTGTCGGTGTCGCTGGAGCAGGTGGCGGGGTGGCGTGACGAGCAGGGGCACAGCGGCCTCTGGTACGTCATGCAGGTGGTCAACCAGCTGCTGGACCCGCGCACGTCCGAGTTCACGGCCGCCTTCGTGGGCCGCCTGGTGTCCACGCTGATCTCCCGCGCCGGCACCCAGCTGGGCGAGCAGCTGGACCAGATCCTCAGGGCCATCCTCAGCAAGATGCAGCAGGCCGAGACGCTCAGCGTCATGCAGGTGAGACACCAGCAGGGGGCCACATCCACTTATCCTGTAGTGTTTAATCACAGTGTTTATTTCCTGTAGTTTTTAATCCTGGTGTTTATTTCCTGTAGCTTTTAATCCTGGTGTTTATTTCCTGTAGCTTTTAATCCTGGTGTTTATTTCCTGTAGTGTTTAATCACAGTGTTTATTTCCTGTAGTGTTTAATCACAGTGTTTATTTCCTGTAGTTTTTAATCCTGGTGTTTATTTCCTGTCGTTTTTAATCCTGGTGTTTATTTCCTGTAGCTTTTAATCCTGGTGTTTATTTCCTGTAGTGTTTAATCACAGTGTTTATTTCCTGTAGTTTTTTATCCTGGTGTTTATTTCCTGTAGTTTTTAATCCTGGTGTTTATTTCCTGTAGTTTTTAATCCTGGTGTTTATTTCCTGTAGCTTTTAATCCTGGTGTTTATTTCCTGTAGCTTTTAATCCTGGTGTTTATTTCCTGTAGTCCTTGATTGTGGTGTTTATTTCCTTTATCTTTTAATCCTGGTGTTTATTTCCTGTAGTTCTTGGTCATGGTGTTTATATGTCTTGTAGTTTTTAATCCTGGTGTTTATTTCCTGTAGTCCTTGGTCATGGTGTTTATATGTCCTGTAGTTTTTAATCCTGGTGTTTATTTCCTGTAGTCCTTGATCATGGTGTTTATATGTCCTGTAGTTTTTAATCCTGGTGTTTATTTCCTGTAGCTTTTAATCCTGGTGTTTATTTCCTGTAGCTTTTAATCCTGGTGTTTATTTCCTGTAGCTTTTAATCCTGGTGTTTATTTCCTGTAGTGTTTAATCACAGTGTTTATTTCCTGTAGTTTTTAATCATGGTGTTTATTTCCTGTAGTTTTTAATCCTGGTGTTTATTTCCTGTAGTTTTTAATCCTGGTGTTTATTTCCTGTAGCCCTTGATTGTGGTGTTTATTTCCTGTAGCTTTTAATCCTGGTGTTTATTTCCTGTAGTGTTTAATCACTGTGTTTATTTCCTGTAGTTTTTAATCCTGGTGTTTATTTCCTGTAGCTTTTAATCCTGGTGTTTATTTCCTGTAGTTCTTGGTCATGGTGTTTATATGTCCTGTAGTTTTTAATCCTGGTGTTTATTTCCTGTAGTTCTTGGTCATGGTGTTTATATGTCCTGTAGTTTTTAATCCTGGTGTTTATTTCCTGTAGTCCTTGATCATGGTGTTTATATGTCCTGTAGTTTTTAATCCTGGTGTTTATTTCCTGTAGTCCTTGATCATGGTGTTTATATGTCCTGTAGTTTTTAATCCTGGTGTTTATTTCCTGTAGTCCTTGATCATGGTGTTTGCGCACCTGGTCCACTCCCAGCTGGAGCCTCTGCTGGAGTTCCTGTGCAGTCTGCCCGGCCCCACTGGGAAACCCGCCCTGGAGTTCGTCATGGCCGAGTGGATGAGCCGGCAGCACCTCTTCTACGGCCAGTACGAGGGCAAAGTCAGGTGAGACCACACACACACACACACACACACACACACACACACACACACACACACACACGCGTAATGTAATGTCCCTTCCCGCAGTACGGTGGCGCTGTGTAAGCTTCTGCAGCACACACACACACACACACACACACACACACACACACGTAATGTAATGTAATGTAATGTCCCTCCCCGCAGTACGGTGGCGCTGTGTAAGCTTCTGCAGCACACACACACACACACACACACACACACACACACACACACACACACACGTAATGTAATGTAATGTAATGTCCCTCCCCGCAGTACGGTGGCGCTGTGTAAGCTTCTGCAGCACACACACACACACACACACACACACACACACACACACACACGTAATGTAATGTAATGTAATGTAATGTAATGTCCCTCCCCGCAGTACGGTGGCGCTGTGTAAGCTTCTGCAGCACACACACACACACACACACACACACACACACACACACACACACACACACACACACGTAATGTAATGTAATGTAATGTCCCTCCCCGCAGTACGGTGGCACTGTGTAAGCTTCTGCAGCACACACACACACACACACACACACACATACACACACACACACACACACGTAATGTAATGTAATGTAATGTCCCTCCCCGCAGTACGGTGGCGCTGTGTAAGCTTCTGCAGCACACACACACACACACACACACACACACACACACACACACACACACACACACACACACACACGTAATGTAATGTAATGTAATGTAATGTCCCTCCCCGCAGTACGGTGGCGCTGTGTAAGCTTCTGCAGCACACACACACACACACACACACACACACACACACATGTAATGTAATGTAATGTAATGTCCCTCCCCGCAGTACGGTGGCGCTGTGTAAGCTTCTGCAACACACACACACACACACACACACACACACACACACACACACACACGTAATGTAATGTAATGTAATGTCCCTCCCCGCAGTACGGTGGCGCTGTGTAAGCTTCTGCAGCACACACACACACACACACACACACACACACACACACACACACACACACACACACACACGTAATGTAATGTAATGTAATGTAATGTAATGTAATGTAATGTCCCTCCCCGCAGTACGGTGGCGCTGTGTAAGCTTCTGCAGCACACACACACACACACACACACACACACACACACACACGTAATATAATGTAATGTAATGTAATGTCCCTCCCCGCAGTACGGTGGCGCTGTGTAAGCTTCTGCAGCACACACACACACACACACACACACACACACACACACACACACACACACACACACACACACACGTAATGTAATGTAATGTAATGTCCCTCCCCGCAGTACGGTGGCGCTGTGTAAGCTTCTGCAGCACACACACACACACACACACACACACACACACACACACACACACACACACACACACACGTAATGTAATGTAATGTAATGTCCCTCCCCGCAGTACGGTGGCGCTGTGTAAGCTTCTACAGCACACACACACACACACACACACACACACACACACACACACGTAATGTAATGTAATGTAATGTCCCTCCCCGCAGTACGGTGGCGCTGTGTAAGCTTCTGCAGCACACACACACACACACACACACACACACACACACACACACACACACACACACGTAATGTAATGTAATGTAATGTAATGTCCCTCCCCGCAGTACGGTGGCGCTGTGTAAGCTTCTACAGCACACACACACACACACACACACACACACACACACACACGTAATGTAATGTAATGTAATGTAATGTCCCTCCCCGCAGTACGGTGGCGCTGTGTAAGCTTCTGCAGCACACACACACACACACACACACACACACACACACACACACACACGTAATGTAATGTAATGTAATGTAATGTCCCTCCCCGCAGTACGGTGGCGCTGTGTAAGCTTCTACAGCACGGCCTCAACACCAACGACAAGCGATTGCAGGACATCGTCGTCAAGGGAGACGAGATCTTCGCCCCGGAGGAGGGCATTCGCACCCGATCCAAGTCAGCAAAAAGTAAGAGCACATCTCTCTCTCTCTCTCTCTCTCTCTCTCTCTCTCTCTCTCTCTCTCTCTCTCTCTCTCTCTCTCTCTCTCTCTCTCTCTCTCTCTCTCTCTCTCTCTCACTCTCACACACACACACACACACACACACACACACACACACACACACACACACACACACACACACACACACACACACACACACACACACACACACACACACACACACACCTCTCTCTCTCACACCTCTCTCTCTCTCTCTCTCTCACACACCTCTCTCTCACACACCTCTCTCTCTCTCTCTCTCTCTCTCTCTCTCTCTCACACACACCTCTCTCTCTCTCTCTCTCTCACACACCTCTCTCTCTCTCTCTCTCTCTCTCTCTCTCACACACACCTCTCTCTCTCTCTCTCTCTCTCTCTCTCACACACACCTCTCTCTCTCTCTCTCTCTCTCTCTCACACACACCTCTCTCTCTCTCTCTCTCTCTCTCTCACACACACCTCTCTCTCTCTCTCTCTCTCTCTCTCTCTCTCACACCTCTCTGACTGATGGTGTGTGTTGTCTCCGTCAGACCCCGAGCGCTGGACCAACATTCCGCTGCTGGTGAAGGTCTTTAAGCTGATCGTCAACGAGCTCTCATCCGTGCTGGAGGCCAACGCAACACGCACCTCTGCTGCCGACTGGAGTCAAGGTGAGAAATACACACTCTCTCTCTCTCTCTCTCTCTCTCTCTCTCTCTCTCTCTCTCTCTCTCTCTCTCTCTCTCTCTCTCTCTCTCTCTCTCTCTCTCTCTCTCTCTCAATTCAATTCAATTCAATTCAATTCAAAAGTGCTTTATTGGCATGACAAATATTTAGACACTTGTATTGCCAAAGCAATTATCACATACATTGGACATACAGGTTTAAGACATGGACATAGCAACAGACAATAATCAGAATGTAGAGATAAAACATGTTCCTAAACAGACATTCATATATAACCTATAATATGAACTATTGAGGAATACTAATGCCATTTTTAAACAAAGGATAATGACTCTCTCTCTCTCTCTCTCTCTCAATTAAATTCAATTCAATTCAAATTAGCTTTATTGGCATGACAAAGAAACATTGTGTTGGCAAAGCTTACACATGATATAACTGTACACATTCAAATGATAATAATAATAACTATAAGGACAATAATAATAATAATATATATGTATAAAAGCATACTAAAATAAAATAAATACAAAATAAAAGTGTATTAATAAGGCAAAATAATACTGTGGAATGAAGGAGGGAAAAGGACTCACTATCAGGAATTCTACTGCTATCTTTTCACAATTGTGCCCTCCCATCAAATAGGGAAGCTTATCTTCATTTGATCCCTGCTGAAAAAAACAGCCTGACCAGCTAAAGGTGGTTTGCTGGTTGACCAGCTTGTTAACCAGCTTATTTGACCACCCTTTGATGGTTAACCAGCTAGACCAGCAAAACTCTCGCCAAAACACACCTTCAGCTGGTTTACCCAGCTTATGATGGTAATTCAGCTGGTTTTGATTGTCGTACCACCTTAAGCTGGTCATTTTAGTTGGTGTTGCTGGTCTACATTGCTGGTTTTTACTGACCACGCCAGCTTATGTTGGTTATTCTAGAAAACCAGCTTGACCATCTTTGTCAAGCTTGACAGGCTGGTCACCAGCATGACCATCTTAAACCAGTTGTATCCCAAACGACAGGCTGGTCACACCAGCACGACCAGCTTCCTCAGATGGTCACGCCAGCATGTCTAGCTGGTGGCCTAACCAGCTACACCAGCAAAGACCAGCAATAATAACTTTGTATTGGGCAAAGACCAGCTAAAACCAGCTAAAACCAGCTACCAGCCTAAGCTGGTTTCTTGCTGTTTTTTTCAGCAGGGATAGCATGGGGAATTGGGGAGCAATTTTGGCAATGTTGTCGAAGATTTTATTCCTAATCAGGGTGTAATTTTTGCTATCAGGTAGTCAAAAGGGTCTCTCTCTGGGTTGGTTCTCTTCTGTAGAAGGGCAATGTGATTACATTCCTCTGGTTTTGAGGACAGAACATGGTAGTCGAATTTGGATGCTCTTTTTTGTATGTCGACCAATAGTGGATATCGTCCCAGTTCTGCCCTACATGCAATATTTGTTGCATTCCTGTATACCCCCAAGATGTTCTTGCAGAATTCCAGGTGTAGTGTTTCTGCTGGGCTTTTGTCCCATAGTTCATAATTATTTTGGTGTTTAATGCCCCAAATTTCACTGCCATATAAAATAATTGGCTTGATGACCGAATCAAAAATCTTTTGCCACAATTTGACAGGGGTGTTATATTGGTATAGAGATTTTCTAATACAATAATATGCTCTTCGTGCTTTGTCGACTAAGTCTTTTATTGGCAGATTAAAATTGCCTGTGGAAGAAATATTTAGGCCCAGATAGTTATAGTTTGTTACTTGTGAAAGTCTGTTTTCACCAAGTGTGAAATTATATTTATTTTCTGTTTAATTCTTTATTAATTGGAAGGTTGTACAGTTGGGAGTAGTTTTCCAGGATTGACACATTCTCCTGTAGCCCCTCCTTAATTGGGGACAGAAGTAGCAGATCATCCGCAAACAGCAAACATTTAATGTCTCTACCCCCGATTGGGACTTCTGGTCATTTGGATTTTGCTATGTCTGATGTTAGATCATTGATATATAAATTGTCTCTCTCTGTACAGACACACCAGCATGTCTCAAACTTCATTTTGACACAAGTTGTAAGGCAAAGAATAATAAAACTCAAAGTGTAATGTGCGTGTGATGGTGTAATGTGTGTGTGATGTCTACATTACAGTGGAATACTCAAAGTGTAATGTGTGTGTCAAGTCAAGTCAAGTCAAGTCAAGTTTATTTATATAGCACATTTCATACACAGAGGTCATTCAATGTGCTTTACATAAACAAAAACCAAACAGTAATTATAGCAGATAAAAGCATAGATGGGCAAAGAGTAATAGTAGTAATAATAATAATAATAATAATAATAATAAAAAGATAATAATAGAAAATAAAAACAAAGCATAAATCAAGATCAAATCAATAAGGAATAATTAACATAAAAGACTCCAGATGGAATAATTAAGAGACAGTTAGCAGAAAGCATCTGAGAACAATTTGGTCTTAAGTCTAGATTTAAAACAGGCTGCAGTTGGGGCCTTTTTAATGTCATCAGAAAGTCGGTTCCAAAGCTGAGCCGCATAGCAGCTAAAAGCTGCTTCACCATGTTTAGTTCTAACAGCAGGTGTTACTAAGAGGTTTTTCTCCTGAGACCTCAGAGGACGAGAAGGTGTGTACTGCTGAAACATGTCTGATAGGTATTTAGGTCCTGCTCCATTTACTGATTTATAAACAATTAGTAGTGCTTTAAAGTCAACTCTGTGACATACTGGAAGCCAGTGCAGAGATTTAAGAATTGGAGTAATGTGCTCAGTTCTTTTTGTTTTTGTGAGAACCCTAGCTGCTGCATTTTGAATCATCTGCAGCTGTTTGATAGTCTTTTTAGGAAGGCCTGTGAAGAGCCCATTGCAGTAATCAACCCTGCTGGAGATAAATGCATGAATGAGTTTTTCTAAGTCATGTTTTGACATTAGCCCTCTCAGTTTGGCAATATTTTTGAGGTGATAAAAAGCTGATTTAGTTATCATGTGTGTGTGATGCCTACATTACAGTGAGGGATTGGCCCTATACACAGTGCTGGGGCAACACTCCCTCAATGCATGTCGTTTCATTTATTGTGTG
>NC_085002.1:62500-75000 GCF_963854185.1 Sardina pilchardus | reverse complement strand
AGAGGGAAAAGGCAGAGGGGTAGAGGGAAGTAGAGGGAGTTGAATGACAGGACAAGGAGAGAGGGAAGGAGGGAGAGTTGAGAGAGACAGAGGGTGAGGGGAGAAGAAGTTGGCATGACACATGAGAAGTCCATGACAGCGCTATGCTAAAGCAGCATAACTAAGGCATGGTGGAGGGTAGTCAGCACCAGCACAGGTGTGGTCAGTAGCCACCATGGGACGCATGACTGGGGCACCAGTCACACAAGCCCACAGCAGAGGTGGTCCGTTCCAATAAGACCATGATGTGGTTGAAGTTGATTTTATATTTAACTTTAAGCGTGTGTGTGTGTGTGTGTGTGGTGTGTGGGTGGTGTGTGTGTGTGTGTGTGTGTGTTCCAATACTTTTGGAGGGCACTGTATGTGGTTGAAGTTGATTTTATATTTAACTTTAAGCATGTGTTCCAATGAGACCCTGATGTGGTTGAAGTTGATTTTATATTTAACTTTAAGCGTGTGTGTGTGTGTGTGTGTGTGTGTGTGTGTGTGTGTGTGTGTGTGTGTGTGTGTGTGTGTGTGTGTGTGTGTGTGTGTGTGTGTTCCAATACTTGTGCAGGGCACTGTATGTGCTAATGGTGCCAGATGGCGCCTTCTGAAACGTAACCGTGGTCACACCGTGCGGAGATTGATATTAGAATTGCAATGTTTTGAAGTAGGCCTAGCTAGCTCTAAAATATAAACAGATGTGTTTCCATAGCCTACTTTTTCATTTTTGCTTTTATTTTATTGACAGTAGACCTAGGCTATAGCCTAACCTACTAAGCGGCACTGTCGCACATTTTGGCAGCTGACCAAATAAACACACACACACACACACACACACACACACACACACACACACACAGAGAGAGAGAAAGAGAGACCTGACATCCCCTTGGCTTGGATTACGAGCAGCACACGCGGAGTGAAGAAGAATGACGGGCTCCGGTTGAAATTAGCAAATTCCGGTGATGCGCGCGCCGCGCCGCGCCGCTTCGTGCTCGTCTCCTTTAACGCCGCGAGAGGCTGCCGCGTCACTGCCCGTGTATCATCCGACACTCATCACATTTCATGTGGATCACGAACTGAGCGAGCGCTCCTCCGCTGCCCAAGCATGCTCTTCGAGACGGCGCATTTCATAGGCCTATTACCGGAGCACTGAGTTCCAGCCGCCACTTTCCGCGCTGATCGCCATTTCATTCGTCAGGACATCGGATCGCTTCCAAGATGTCGCTGGCCGCAGTGGTGCTGTCGGTCCTCTCGCTGGTCCTGTGCTCTTGGCCGGGTGGGTAAGATGGTGTCAGACCGTCACAGGCCGCGGGAACAACCGCGACAACATTACGCACGTGAAAGCAGCCTTTCCCCTGCATTAACTGTGACATATGGTGCGTTGTACCGCGGCTCATAACGGAGGAAATTTATAGCCTCCTGTAGAGCGGGTGCACCTGCTGTTTCAGACTTAATGATTCATGTTGTAGGCTCTCTCGTGTAGAAAGCGGCTGTAAAAGAGCCCTTGTTCTATATAAGGCTATATGAGAATATGATATTGAATAGAATGTGACAACAAGCTAAAACATAAATAGGCGAAAACTAACGAAACTGGCGCATCTTGGACGAGGCAATTGAGTTCAACAGATAAGTAACCTAGTTGTGTTTATCACAATACAGACTAACACGCAGCTTCTTAGGGAATGCTTAGGTCTGGTGATGCGGGACGTGTTGTCTCCAGCACCATGATGGCCATATCAGATAGACAGGCTATAGCAGCGAGTGCCTTAGAATAAGACATGTTAGCTACCACGTTCCCATCTTACGTTTATTGAATTAAATACATGTAGCCTATGTTCCGTGGTTGCTGTAATGATTGTCGTGAAGTCTCCAGACGGCCTTCTGTTCGTGTCATCGCGCCGTGTGTTCATGTGGCGTATCCTCATCTGGTGGAATATTACATTTGTGTCTTTAAAATAGTTAGCGTCCACCAGAACTGCAGCGGAAAGCAAGTTAGTGTGTTAACCTGTAGTAGCCTCTTTTACTTTACCCCATCAGAGGCTGTGTGTGTGTGTGTGTGTGTGTGTGTGTGTGTGTGTGTGTGTGTGTTAACCTGTAGTAGCCTCTTTTACTTTACCCCATCAGAGGCTCTCTGTGTGTGTGTGTGTGTGTGTGTGTGTGTGTGTTAACCTATAGTAGCCTCTTTTACTTTACCCCATCAGAGGCTCTCTCTGTGTGTGTGTGTGTGTGTGTGTGTGTTAACCTATAGTAGCCTCTTTTACTTTACCCCATCAGAGGCTCTGTGTGTGTGTGTGTGTGTGTGTGTGTGTGTGTGTTAACCTATAGTAGCCTCTTTTACTTTACCCCATCAGAGGCTGTGTGTGTGTGTGTGTTAACCTATAGTAGCCTCTTTTACTTTACCCCATCAGAAGCTCTGTGTGTGTGTGTGTGTGTGTGTGTTAACCTGTGGTAGCCTCCTTTACTTTACCCCATCAGAGGCTGTGTGTGTGTGTGTTAACATTGTTTACTCTATTAGCCCCCATCTTTACCCCATCGGAGGCTGTGTGTGTGTGTGTTAACCTGTAGTAGCCCCCTTCTTTACCCCATCAGAGGCTGTGTGTGTGTGTGTGTGTGTGTGTGTGTGTGTGTGTGTGTGTGTGTGTGTGAGAGAGCAGGTGGCTCATCCTGCATGTTGGCCGAACGGCGCTCTTCAGAGGAGCGCTGCACTTGTTGACTTTGGCGTTTCCTGTTTGATGGGGTGTTTTGATTGGCTGTTGGATGGGGTGTTTTGATTGGCTGTTTGATGGGGTGTTTTGATTGGTTGTTGTGACTGGTGATGTCTGCTGGGGTTTTACTCTCAACCCAAGGCCCTCTGGCACAATAACATTAGGGTCTTAGAGAAGGATAGTAATCACCTTACACACACACACACACACACACACACACTCTCTCTCTCTCTCTCTCCCACACACAGACACACACACACTCACTCTCTCCCACACACACATACTCTCCCTCTCTCTCTCTCTCTCTCTCTCTCTCACACACACACACACACACACACACACACACTCTCTGAGTGTCATTTGAATGCGTCTGGGCTGCCGCTGTGCTTGTGTTTACGCTGCAGCTTACAGGATGAACAAGTCTTAACTGGACGGTGAAATATTAAACTGAAATCATCTCAAGTGCACAGGAACAACCTTACACACACACACACACACACACACACACACACTGCACATGAACAACCTTACACACACACACACACACACACACACACACACACTGCACATGAACAACCTTACACACACACACACACACACACACACACACACACACACTGCACATGAACAACCTTACACACACACACACACACACACACACACACACACACACACACACACACACACACACACACACACACACACACACACACACACTGCACACACACAGACACTGCACATGAGCAACCTTACACACACACACACACACACACTGCACATGAACACCCTTACAGCCAAACCCCCTTAACTCAGGGCTCCAGACTAACTTTTTGCGTTGGTTGCATCGGTGCGCCTACATGTAGCTTTTTTTTTTTAGGTGCACCAGCACAAAATGTAGGTGCTCCCACATTTTTCATTGCATCGCTTTTAACGCCAAAAGGACACCTTTTATCGCACTCCTTTCATATAATGTGAATGATTTTTTAACAATAAGGCGTAGAAAAAGCTTGTCTTTATTTGAAACACTATAAGGAATATGCATATTCTTTATAAAGAATTATATATAAATATACACACACACACATACACACACTGTATTATGCTTTCTACATACAGTAGGCCTATTGAAATTTCGGATATTCATGACATTCATGACTATTCATATTACAACTCCGCCTCTTTAATTCAGCTGTCGGCTTGAAGCCTCAAAATATTGTAAACAAAGTAGCATAGCATTAGTTGGCTAGCTTATTATGGTCTACTGGTTGGACTGTTCCGTTTCCCCACGTGTGTTTAAGTTTCAAGGTAGGCCAATACTTTTTCTCCTTGGGACAGGCCCTTTTGAGTCTTGGAGTTGGAAAACATTGAGATGATCAGTCAACTTGAATGCAAGGGTTTTAATAAAAATTGTGCAGTATGCCATGATGCTAACCAGATTTAAATTATAATTTCGCTAGTCGTCTTCTATAGGCCTACGTCATTGATTTCACGATTGTGAATGTACATGTCAAGGGGCGGGTGTTCATTAAGCGCGCACGAGAGAGAGAGAGAGAGAGAGAGAGAGAGAGAGAGAAAGCGGTCCTAGGAGAGAGGGTTTACTTCTATACAGTTTGGTAAAGTTGCACGCATAGTCTAGCCACGTTTACATGGCAACTTGTGAAAGAAATATATGCTTTCACCCGAGCAGCGTCAGGCGCACCAGTGCGACCTAGAATTATTTTCAGGCGCACGCTTGAGCCAAATCGGTCGCACTCTGGAGCCCTGCACGCACACACACACACACATACACACACACACACACACACACACACACACGCTACGCTTGGTGGCACTCTGGAGCCCTGCCCTTAACCCTTCAGACCTTTCAGAGCAGAATTGTCATTGTTTCATCGTTTTCATCATTTCCAGGTTTTCACTGATGGCCTTGTGTGTACAATTGTGCATTGTGTGTGTGTGTGTGTGTGTGTGTGTGTGTGTGTGCCCCTGTAGTGAGTGCCAATGAGGACTGCCTGTGGTACGTGGATAAGAACGGCACGTGGCACAACGGCTTCGACTGCCCCATGATCACGTCGTGCTGCGGGCACTGCCACCGCCGCTACTGCTGCATGGACCCCTTCAAGCTCATCACCGAGCGCGAGCAGAAGAGGTGCATGCTCTTCCAGTTCAGGTGAGTGTGTGTGTGTGTGTGTGTGTGTGTGTGTGTGTGTGTGTGTGTGTGTGTGTGTGTGTGTGTGTGTGTGTGTGTGTGTGTGTGTGTGTGTGTGTGTGTGTGTGTGTGTGTGTTCTTCCAGTTCAGGTGAGCCCTGTGTGTGTGTGTGTGTGTGTGTGTGTGTGTGTGTGTGTGCGCTCTTCCAGTTCAGGTGAGCCCTGTGTGTGTGTGTGTGTGTGTGTGTGTGTGTGTGTGTGTGCTCTTTCAGTTCAGGTGAGCCATGTGTGTGTGCGCGCTCTTTCAATTCAGGTGAGCCCTGTGTGTGTGTGTGTGTGTGTGTGTGTGTGTGTGTGTGTGCTCTTCCAGTTTAGGTGCGTGTGTGTGTGTGTGTGTGTGTGTGTGTGCTCTTCCAGTTCAGGTGAGCCATGACCTTCGACCCCTGATCTATCCTTTACCTTTTGTTCCGTGCTCCATCACCTCAACTGGCCCCTTAGTGTGTGTAGACTCCATAAACAGCTGTGTGTGTGTGTGTGTGTGTGTGTGTGTGTGTGTGTGGCGCGTCACACACCTCAGTGGGTCCCTGTGGCTACAGAGAGGACGCTACTCCTGGAGTACTTTGATCCCATAGGAGCCGCAGACTCCTCAAATAAAATACTGTGCTCACACACACACACACACACACACACACACACACACACATACTCTTTAACAGACTTGTCCAGTCATGCCTCAGTGGACAGGAAACCTATCATGAAGGTCTCTGCCTCAGACCACACACACACACACACACACACACACATATAGACACTCCCTTTTCTTGTGTCATGGAACCTTGCCGTGTGCGTTGTTTGTTTATTGATGCCCATTGCTCAGAGGACACAGCCATGTGGAATCAGTTCCCTGTGTGTGTGGTGTGTGTGTGTGGTGTGAGTAGTTAGGTGTGGTGTGTGTGTGCTGTGATTGAGGTATGTGTGTGGTATGAGTAGTTAGGTGTGTGTGTGTGTGTGTGTGTGTGTGTGTGTGTGTGTGTATGTGTGTGTTTCTCAGTCATGACTAATTGACTTGTGGCCAGCAGCCGAGTGGTTCATTAATCTCAGTCCATCTCCAGTGCGCTAACATCTCATGAGCTAACGCTAACATCTCATGAGCTAACGCTAACATCTCATGAGCTAACGCTAACATCTCATGAGCTAACGGCTCGCTAACTCAGTCCATCTCCAGTGCGCTAACATCTCATGAGCTAACGGCTCGTTAACTCAGTCCATCTCCAGTGCGCTAACATCTCATGAGCTAACGCTAACTCTCATGAGCTAACGCTAACATCTCATGAGCTAACGCTAACATCTCATGAGCTAACGCTAACATCTCATGAGCTAACGGCTCGCTAACATCTCATGAGCTAACGCTAACATCTCATGAGCTAATGCTGACATCTCATGAGCTAACGGCTCGCTGAGGCCGGCTGACTCAGTCCATCTCCAGTGCGCTAACATCTCATGAGCTAACAGCTCGCTGAAGCCCGCGAACTCTCAGACCTCAGCAAACACCTACCTCAGCTTAGATAGATAGATAGATAGATACTTTATTGATCCCCTTTATTGATTGATATTCTCTCAGTTGGTCCTTGTGTGTGTGTGTAGTGTAGTGGTTAAGGAGCTGGGCTAACGTGCATTTGGCGGTAGCGTAGTGGTTAACTCATTCACTGCCATTGACGTCTTTAAACGTCAATTTAGACACATATGTTGACTGCCATTGACGTCTATAGACGTCAATTTCGTTTTTCAAATGGGGAGGGCTCATGGGTGGGCTTAGGAACGATCTGGCAGAGTTTCAGGCTTGTAAACAGACTGTACTAGCGATCCGAACCGCTAGATGGCAGCAGTGCCATTTGGATGATTAATATCTGCCTGCAGAGTGCACATGCAGAGACAGCATGCAGCATGCAGCAAGCAAACACTGAAGATTGACCACAGTGGATCTAGTTTGCACGCGGTCCAGCAAATTAATATGCTTACTTCTTACATCAAGGATGGAAAACTTGTGAACGGTATGATCCATTTACATTGGATATTGTTATATAGACTAACAACAACTTTGCTAGTGCTAGCTTGCTAAGTCTACCATCCTGTTCAGAGTCTATAGCGACCATCAGAGTCCCTAGCAACCTTGACGAGACTGACGAGATAACCGTGCAATCGTGGTTGACATACCACTGAAACGCTAATGTTAAAAAGTTGATTTTCACAAAAAGATGGTGAAAGAAGAGAGTCTACTCTTTCATTTGGTAGCTTGTGTGTTTACATAGTCATAAAACGCACTGTTCGGTGGATCTTAGAAAAACAGTCAAAATGCTGTAAAACGTCTGGCAGTATGGAGCGCTCTGCACTGAAAATGGCTGGCAGCCGATGAGTTAAGGAGCTGAGCTAGTGTGCAGTAGTAGTGTAGTGGTTAAAGAGCTGGGCTAGTGTGCAGTAGTAGTGTAGTGGATAAGGAGCTGGGCTAGTGTGCAGTAGTAGTGTAGCGTAGCGGTTAAGGAGCTGGGCTAGTGTGCAGTAGTAGTGTAGTGGTTAAGGAGCTGGGCTAGTGTGCAGTAGTAGTGTAGTGTAGCGGTTAAGGAGCTGGGCTAGTGTGCAGTAGTAGTGTAGTGGTTAACACTAGAAGCGCCGCGCCGTTCTGACCCACTTATACCTAGAAGCGCCGCGCCCCGGTCATTTGACCGCTTTGACGACCTACTAGAAGCGCCGTGCTGTTGTGAACTACTTAAAGCGCGGCGAGGCGGTCAAATGACCGCTGAGTCCTTAGAATGGGAGGCTGTTACTTACACATAATGATCGCTAGATGGCGCTTCGTGCACGAATGAAATCCTTTTGTCATAAATTCAGTTTGCACTAAGCCATGTGTCATTCGTGTCAGACCGTGTTGTTGATAATCTGTGGTTGTTTGTTTCATTATGACATACAGCACGTTTGAGTTATCTGTTCATGTATTTGTGTTGATTTGTGTTGTTTGAGGTAAAAACTTTGGAAGAGTTCTTGAACAAACCTTAAGCAAACTTGACTTTCAACTAAAATGCTCTAAAAGTGAATGTGGCTAGTTCTAATTCACTCCCCAAATTCACTTCTATTCATTTAATAGGTAGCCTATATGTTCGCGCCGCCGAAAATGATCGGACCAGGGTCACCTGGAACAAAGAGCGTAACAGTCTGGTTTCAATTACACAGTAGCCAGGATTTCATGCCGCATTTTACAGGCTACCGTGGCTACTTTCTAAAACAACTTTCATTCATTTAGGGAGAAGCATCTTAGGGTCTAGGCTAGCTACCTCGGAGGGAGGGAGATAGAGAGAGCTATGCTGAGCAGGCATAGGCGTGAGAAGTAGCATAATTTAAAAATAATGAGTGAATGATATTCTCAGTTTTGCGAATGTGTAGGCTATGTTTGCGATGTCTGCTGAAAAAAAGCTATAGGCCTATCGTTTCTACAATTTAAGCTAACTTCTATGTGAATTCGAGATTCAGGATTGAAATACACATTTTCATGCATGAGAGTAATCAGCGCTGTAGCTCAGTGGTTAGAGCTTCAGCTTGAGCATCTAAGAATTGCTGGTTCGATTCCCACCCTATTTTTGGCGGAAGTCCTTTTGAACAAGGCATCAATAAAGTAGGCTATATTCTATTCTTTTCTATTCACACACGCACGCTGGCGAATTCGAACATTCTGAAACGCGCATATGCGATGAAACATTGCGCATTCTTCCACGAGTTAACAGCCAGCCTACAGCCTAGTAGGCCTATGCAGGGGACAGATAGGGGTGGGGGTGGGGAGGCAGTTAATTGTCCTCAATGATGCCTCGGTGATGTCCGTAGCCTAGCGCTATCTACCGCTCTGGCCTAGCCTAGACGAGTGTATGGGGGAGGGGGGATGATCGGTTTCAAATAGGCTGCAATGGATAGTTATGTATAGACCCCGAAGCCATTTGCTTTGAGAACGGCTGGCTGATGAAGTTGTTGGCTGGCTAGCTGGCTCAGCCAAAACCTTAATGCAGCCGCCACAGTTTTCATGACACACAATGTTATTGTATTGTTTTGGACAACGTTCTGCACGTTTCACTTCAATGTAGACTGCATGCGTTCATTGCGTTGTGAACAGCGCAGCAATCTCTGGAAAGGAAACGGTGGAAGTCGCAGCAGTAGCCTAATAGCCTATCACCTGTAAATCCATCTGTTCCAGAATATTTGGTACATATAATCAATCTTTGGTTTTGGTGTTTGTGCAACCGGGCCCTGACGATTTAACAAAAGTCTGAGTAGCCCTACGTAGGAATTAGGAAAGTAGCCTATGTAAGGTGAGATCAAAATCAGGCTACTTTGTTAGCTTCTTTCCCCCATGTCATTTTGTCGTCAACTCACTGTGAGTCCTGTGTATCGTAGCAACGAGCACAATACTGATGTGGTGTGTCCAGTGGGAAAATCTCATGCAGGCCTAGTTTCTAAGCCATCGTTTATTTTTTCGCGTGTCACTATGATATAATTATTTTTAGATGCAAAAAGTCTAACTGGCTTAGTCAAAGTTTGTCAGATGGCGGCAGAAAATGATTGGCTGGCGAAATTATTTTTCGTTAATGGTAGGCCTAAACATATTGTGATTCATCCGTTTATTTCAGATAGGTTGTTATTAAAAACCATTAACAAAAAATAATTGTTCATCGACGTTGAAAAATGGTCAGAAAATTCAATCGATATATGATTTTGTATTTCGCTCCTGCCAAGCTGTGAACACGGGTCTCCGGAGTTGCAAACAGGAGTGTTAACGCTGCGCCACTTGACATTATACGACAATTGCTTTAGGATAGGTGTTTGACTTGACGTAACTCAGTCAGTCCAGCAAATATGTAAGAAAATGCTTATACATTAGTCTGAGCTTTAAAAGATAGCCTACAAATAGAAGATAAGATATACAACTATGAATGTACGTAGGCATACGCGCCCTACGTACATAAATAGGCTACGACGAAAATATGTTTTACACATGTAGGCCTGTCGCAACGTTTTCAAAACAAACTCGCATTTTACCACTGTAAATCGCCTCCATAGACTATGCCATGTAAATGAAAAATAGTTATTAAAATAAAGCACATATATAATACATATTGCACATATATAAACGATATGTTGTATGGTAAAATATTATTCTCATGCCCGACTGACAGGAAATCCTTGCGACATCTGCTGTGAGAAAAGAGAATAGCAGCCTGGACAAAAATGGCCGAACGCGAAACAACATGTTGTCACATAAGTGAGCGCAAAATAGCTCAAAACTAGCTTGTACCGGTGTGCTTTTGATCATGTAAAAATTCTGGGTGACAAAACACGCGTATTTAGGAAAAGTCGTGAACGTAGGGTCCTGGAATTTAATCGAGTTAATAGGTCAAACCCACACGGCGCTTCTAGGAATACGCGTCAGCGGTCAAATGACCGGCGCTTGGCGCTTCTAGTGTTAAGGAGCTGGGCTAGTGTGCAGTAGTAGTGTAGTGTAGCGGTTAAGGAGCTGGGCTAGTGTGCAGTAGTAGTGTAGTGGTTAAGGAGCTGGGCTAGTGTGCAGTAGTAGTGTAGTGTAGCGGTTAAGGAGCTGGGCTAGTGTGCAGTAGTAGTGTAGTGGTTAAGGAGCTGGGCTAGTGTGCAGTAGTAGTGTAGTGTAGCGGTTAAGGAGCTGGGCTAGCGTGTAGTAGTAGTGTAGTGTAGCGGTTAAGGAGCTGGGCTAGCGTGCAGTTGGTGGTAGTGTAGTGTGTGTATATGTGTGTATAGAAATGCCTCACATCACATGATACTAATCAGTCCTGAATTTGTTTTGTCCCTCTCTCTCTCTCCCTCTCTCTCTAACTCTCTCTCCTTCTCTCTTTCTCTCTCCCTCTCTCTCTCTCTCTCCCTCTCCCCCCCCCCCTCTCTCTCCCCTGCAGCCCCACCACTATAGCGAGCATGACGTGTGTGTAATAATAATAATAATAATAATAATAGTCTCTCTCTCTCTCTCTCTCTCTCTCTCCTGCAGTCCCACCACTATAGCGGGCATTGCTTCGTCCATCCTGCTGTTTGTGGCCATCATGGCCACCATGGTCTGCTGTTTCATGTGCTCCTGCTGCTACCTGTACCAGCGCCGCCAGCAGAGACACACACCTTACGATGGTACACACACACACACACACACACACACACGCTCAGACACACACACGCTCACACACACACACACACACACACACACACACACACGCTCACGCTCACACACAAACACCTGTACCAGCGCCGCCAGCAGAGACACACACCTTACGATGGTACACACACACACACACACACACGCTCAGACACACACACGCTCACACACACACACACACACGCTCAGACACACACACGCTCACACACACAAACACACACACACGCTCACGCTCACACACACACACACACACACACACACGCTCACGCTCACACACACACACGCTCAGACACACACACGCTCACACACACGCTCAGACACACACACGCTCACACACACAAACACACACACACGCTCACGCTCACACACACACACACACACACACACGGTCACGCTCACACACACACACACACCTGTACCAGCGCCGCCAGCAGAGACACACACCTTACGATGGTGCACACACACACACACTCAGACACACACACGCTCACTCACATGCACACGCACACATACACATACAGACGCTCACCTACACACATACACGCACACACACGCTCACACACACACTCATACACACACACACTCATGTACTCATGCAGAGACGTGCCACTGTGCTGCTTCATGATTGGCTCAGTCCAGTTCAGTTCGGTTCAGTTCAGTTCAGACATTTATTGTCCCACAAGGGGAAATTTGGTTTGCATCAGTGGTTAAAAAGACAT
This sequence comes from Sardina pilchardus, assembly GCF_963854185.1. Lineage (NCBI taxonomy): Eukaryota > Metazoa > Chordata > Actinopteri > Clupeiformes > Clupeidae > Sardina > Sardina pilchardus. Next base: position 63,193 of record NC_085002.1, on the reverse strand, counting down.
AACACACATAACAAAGTACAAAACATAGAGCACAATTGTTCACAGACAACCAACCTCAGCACTAGACACTACATTAAGGTTATACCATAATAGATACCAGAGATGAGTATGATGAATGAGTGGCACTTAAGTGTCATGAGTGATTTTGTGTTGGTTAAGTGTAGTAATTGCACTAGGGACAAAAAAAAAAACTTGTATCTATTGCACCTTGCCCTTGGTAGCCTATACCAGTGTTTCTCAACCGGGGTGCCGCGGCACCCTGGGGTGCCGTGAGGCCTCCTCAGGGGTGCCGCAGAAACGTGTCTGACTAGGCTAATCAAATTAAGAAAAAAAAAAAAAAAAAAAGCATAATTTCGGAATCTTTCCTCTAGCTTTATCACGCAGTTAAGTAGCCTAAATTGCGGCCACATATCAGAGAAAATAGATATTTTTTTTCTAACTCTGAAGCTGCAATCCGTAGCCTGCATGACGTCTATAAATTGGTTACTTTTGTTTACTGCGTGCGATATCTGATGAGTTGTCAAGTCATAGCGTTATTGTGTAGCGGTTAATTAGCAACATGGCCAGGTTTTTCCAAAAAAATTCTGAACATGTGCCCTCAACGTCATCCTCTCTTCATCGTGTGGTTATTCAGTGAAGGAGGTAGAGACCGTCAGCAAGGACTTCGTTTTGCTGGGCAGATATTGACAATTG
>NC_085002.1:47500-57500 GCF_963854185.1 Sardina pilchardus | reverse complement strand
ACACAACACCTGTCTTGGAAGAGAACTGGATTTCCCCCTCAGATATATTTTAAACAAGTAAAGCAGTGCCACCTGTAGGTGTGTTTATGTAGAGCACCCTGCCTCTACCCAGGGGGGTGTGTGTGTGTGTGTGTGTGTGTGTGTGTGTGTGTGTGTGTGTGTGTGTGTGTGTGTGTGTGTGTGTGTGTGTGTGTGTGTGTGTGTGTGTGTGTGTGTGTGTGTGTGTGTGTGTGTGTGTGTGTGTGTGTGTGTGTGTGTGTGTGTGTGTGTGTGTGTGCTGGATGGACTTCCTCTCCTCACGTCTGTGTGTGTGTGTGTGTGTGTGTGTGTGCTGGATGGACTTCCTCTCCTCACGTCTGTGTGTGTGTGTGTGTGTGTGTGTGTGTGTGTGTGTGTGTGTGTGTGTGTGTGTGTGTGTGTGTGTTGGAGGGACTTCCTGTCCTCTGATTTTGTGTGTAAATTCTACTGGTCGCCCGGGCAACACTTTAGTGTTCTTAATGAGAGTTCTACTGGTCGCCCGGGCAACACTTTAGTGTTCTTAATGAGAGTTCTACTGGTCGCCCGGGCAACACTTTAGTGTTCTTAATGAGAGTTCTACTGGTCGCCCGGGCAACACTTTAGTGTTCTTAATGAGAGTTCTACTGGTCGCCCGGGCAACACTTTAGTGTTCTTAATGAGAGTTCTACATGCTAACGTGCAGGTAACAGGAGAGCAGAGAGGGTTAAAGCGGACCGTGCTGAAGGATCTTTGAGGAGAGTGGACCGGTGGTGCTGGGGAGAGAGCAACTGGTCAGCAGAGGCTCCATCCAACCTCATCACGACCCACTCTGTGTTAGTTTGTGTTTGTTAATGCTCCTCTATTTGCCCCTGACATCACGACCCACTCTGTGTTAGTTTGTGTTTGTTAATGCTCCTCTATTTGGCCCTGGCTGTCCACAGCACAGACATTTTATTTTATTTGAGCAACTACGCCGCTCCGTCCGGCATCTTTTGTCTTGTTTGTCAATGTCTTGTGTGTGAGCGCTTTGGGTTCTAAAAGTGCTATTTAAATAAAAGTCACAGCACAGCACAGCACGCTGAGAGGGACAGACAGTGTTATGATGATGATGATGATGATGATGATGATGATGATGATGCTACTAATGGTAATGATGTGATTTGTCTCGGGGTTTTTTTACCTGTAGTGCTACATGAGAGATGTGTTGTTTTGCCCACGATGGAAGATCTCTACAAAGGAATGTATGTGGGCGGCGGCCATTGAGCTCAGAGTGGGTTCTGGTTCTGCTGCTCTGGTTCTGCTGTTCTGGTTCTGGCCACAGCTGGGCGGCGGTGAGCTCAGAGTGGGTTCTGGTTCTGCTGTTCTGGTTCTGGCCACAGCTGGGCGGCGGTGAGCTCAGAGTGGGTTCTGGTTCTGGCCACAGCTGGGCGGCGGTGAGCTCAGAGTGGGCTCTGGTTCTGCTGCTCTGGTTCTGGCCACAGCTGGGCCGGACCTGGACCGGGTCGAGTCCACAGTCAGCTGGAGAGCGCGCTCAGCGCACAGGTGTGTTTCCAGTAACCGTTACAGGTGTGTTACCTGTCTAACAAAGGGACTCCTCTAAACCTCAGCATTAACAGACTGGACTTAACAGAGAAGTGCAGGAGTAACACTGACCGCTCTGATGAGCAAGCCCCGCCATTTTCAATAAATCTGTCCGCTCTGATGAGCAAGCCCCGCCCTTTTCAATAAATCTGTCTGCTCTTGTATGTGTGTGTCAGCGTGACCTCCTTCCTCCACATCTCACATCCACTGACATGTCCAACCCCAGAGAGATGAGCCCAGATGACAACACTGATCGTGTGTGTGTGTGTGTGTGTGTGTGTGTGTGTGTGTGTGTGTGTGTGTGTGTGTGTGTGTGTGCGCGCTGTGTTCTGAAGTAGATTCAGAAGATTATGCAAGCGGTCTACCTTCAGCTGAAGGATGAAGAGAAATTGGCTTTATACTACCAACGTGTCCCTCTATCTTTATGTATTGATAATTGTATCTCATTAAAGGGGATCGTAAATCTAACCGACATCCAATTTCATCCAGCACGAAAGTAGCCCTCGTTATAAAAACACTTATGATCTGTCTTTCAGCACACAGCAAGCAGCTAGCTATGTGCGCATTACGATGAAAAATCCGTTGCGCAACATCAGATGTTTTATGGAGAAATAAATAGACCCTATCAAACCTCACACGTTCTATTATTAGTGTGGGGAAGCATCGCTCCGATGCAGCGCAGGGCCTTGTGGTTTTGGGTAAACCTTCGCCCATCCTATCTCCTTTAAAGGACTGAGTTCTCTGCTCTAAATTTGGGCATGCGCTCGCGATGGATTTCTTGGAATGTCCAAGCATCCCAGACGGATGATGAGAGGCGAGAACGTCGCGCGAGCCTGCCTCTGCTCCGCTCCCGTGTACCGGCCCGGCAGGATTGGAATCACCTGAGCGCGCTCTGTGATTCGTTTTTTCTTTTCCTTACTGGAATACCTAAAGCGGCAGGTGATACGGACAGTATCGGAGGAATAATAGTCGTTTCTGTCGCTTGGGAGAAGATTTGTTTTCACCGCAAGCATGTCTACGAAAGACCACTTGCACCGGAGGAAGGTCCGCGGACTGACCAAGTTGGGTCGCATGGTGAGCGAGGACCCGGACATCGACAACCTGCTGTCCACCCTGTCCCCGGAGGAGCTCGAGGAGGTGGAGAAGGAGGTGATGCGGGTCCCGGGGCCCGACCCCAGCGAGATCACCATCGTGGACCAAACCGACTCCACCAAGAACAGCGCGCGGGGCGCGAGGTCGGACGCGGCCGGTTGCGACTCCAGAAAATCCCTCCAGAGGAATATGTCTGTTGAGGTATATACTCATTTGTGTGTGTGTGTGTGTGTGTGTGTGTGTGTGTGTATGTGTGTGTGTGTGTGTGGCCAAGGTATCAGACGCCACGTGCTGCACACCTGACAGGTGCTAGTTAGTAGGCCTACACACGCTTCAGGTTCTGAATCAATACACGCTGTCTTACTGGCCCTGCAGGGGTGTGCTGAGTGGGTTGTCGTTCTCACAGGCCACAGATCGCCTGTAGTCTAAGCCCGTTAGGATGTGCTGGCAGTGTTATGTTATGGTTATATGTTTCACTTAATTTACGTTTAAATACGGAGGCGACATGACATTCTAAAGCACTTGATGGTAAATTGGCGCGTCATCCAGTGGGCATTCCCACGCCCAGCAGGCTGCCCCGCGAGGCCGGTGATGGTGACGACCCGTTGGGCCCGTGATTCGTGATGCTGATCCGCGAGGCCTCTGATGTGCCCCCCCCCCCCCTCCCCCCAGCGCTGCCCACTCAGACTGCCATGAGAGAAAGGTGGCCATCACCGGCCCATCAGCTAGAACCGTTTGGCATGCAGTTAATTGCGCATTTTCCCTCCTATGAGTCTTCAGCACAGCTGTGCATCTCTTTGAGCAGTAGAGCCTGTAGCCTGTGATATTAGATATCAGCTTGTGATATTAGCCTGATATTAGCCTGTAGTGATACTGGCCTGTGACATTAGCTTGTGATATTAGCCTGATATTAGCCTGATATTAGCCTGTAGTGATACTGGCCTGTGACATTAGCTTGTGATATTAGCCTGTGATATCAGCCTACACATGTAAATAGTCAATAGAGGGATTGAGGGAAATAGTCAATAGATGAAAAGTGTAACGGTTAATTTTGTGGTTCCATCCATTAGCCAGGTTATGAGCTAGAGATAGATAGATAGATAGATAGATAGATAGATAGATAGATAGATAGATAGATACTTTATTGATCCCCAAGGGGAAATTCAAGAGCTAGATGGACTAACAGGCAGTTAGTATGTTTAGGTTTCACGGCTTCCTCTCCGTCCAGAACTGGCTCTGGATCAGAGCTGACTCGCCGCTCCGCTCGTCCTCCATGTTGTGATGAGGGCTCGTTAGAGCCGTAGCGTGACGTCAGCCGAGCAGACACACTGACCTCTGACCCCTGCTCCTGGCCTCTCCACAGGGGGATGCCGTGCGTGCGTGCGTGCGTGCGTGCGTGCGTGCGTGCGTGCGTGTGTGCGTGCGTGCGTGCGTGCGTGCGTGTGTGTGTGTGCGTGCGTGTGAAGGAGCATGTTCCAGTAAACAGTGCTCAACACATGCCCTGCCAGTGACCTTTTAACTGCCAGATATTTCTCCAAGTCAGAACACTTAGCATGTGTTGTACGTGCCCATTAGTGAAAGATGCAGTGGTGTTTCCTGTGTGTGTGTGTGTGTGTGTGTGTCTGTGTGTGTGTGTGTGTGTGTGTGTGTGTGTGTGTGTGTGTGAGGGAGTGTGTGTGTGTGTGTGTGTGAGGGAGTGTGTGTGTGTGTGTGTGTGTGTGTGTGTGTGTGTGTGAGGGAGTGTGTGTGTGTGTGTGTGTGTGTGTGTGTGTGAGGGAGTGTGTTAGGAGGTCGAGCGAGCGTGGTCGTGAGGAGCGGTGCGGTGAGCTCTGTGATGGCTGCCTGCAGGAATGCCGCTGGTGATTGTGTGTGTGTGTGTGTGTGTGTGTGTTGCCGCGGGTGATTGCCGCTACGCTCACTTCCTTTTAAGGCCACGTCTGCAGGCCAGTGCTGCTCTGCGCTCCAGCACACACACACTCAGGGACTCGCAAATCAAACAGCGAGCGCTCCAGCACACACTCCAGCACACACACACTCAGGGACTCGCAAATCAAGCAGAGAGTCGTGCTTCACATTCACGTCGGCGCTGTGAAATGGCTTTGCTACGCACAGTGTACACAAACACAGCTGAACCGAGCAGCTCAACTTATGTAACGGACATATAGATCTCATGGTGCTATGCATTAACTAAGCAATAAACGTACATCAACGAGTAGACCGATGAAGTGTCATTACACACATACAGTATATGGTCTCAAAGAAGAGATTTGGGACTGTGAATTAAACATTAGTTCCAACAATGTTTAAAGATTGTCCAGTAATCTTTATACAGCATGAATAATAATTGTTTAAATAATACCTGCTGAAAAAAAACATAAGCTGGTGTGGCCAGTAAAAACCAGCAGTATAGACCAGCAACACCAACTAAAATGACCATCTTGAGGTGGTACGACAATCAAAACCAGCTGAATTACCATCATAAGCTGGGTAAACCAACTGAAGGTGTGTTTTCACTAGAGTTTTGCTGGTCTAGCTGGTTAACCATCATAGGGTGGTCAAACAAGCTGGTTAACAAGCTGGTCAACCAGCAAACCACCTTTAGCTGGTCAGGCTGTTTTTTCAGCAGGGATGTTCTGTTTGGGTGGTAGTCTTTACCACTGAATCCCCCTCACACACACACAGCCAGATTCAGAAGCTAGAAGCTATCTGCTTTGACCAGCTGTTTTGACTGGAGTGTGTGTGTGTGTACACTGAGCTGTGCCCTGCTGAAAAAAACAAGAAACCATCTTAGGCTGGTAGCTGGTTTTAGCTGGTTTTAGCTGGGCTTTGCTGGTTTTCTTCCAGCTATTGCTGTTCTTTGCTGGTGTAGCTGGTTAGGCCACCAGCTAGACATGCTGGCGTGACCATCTGAGGAAGCTGGTCGTGCTGGTGTGACCAGACTGTCGTTTGGGATACAGCTGGTTTAAGATGGTCATGCTGGTGACCAGCCTGTCAAGCTTTACAAAGATGGTCAAGCTGGTTTTCTAGAATGACCAACATAAGCTGGCGTGGCCAGTAAAAACCAGCAATGTAGACCAGCAACACCAACTGAAATGACCAGCTTGAGGTGGTACGACAATCAAAACCAGCTGAATTACCATCGTAAGATGGTTAAACCAGCTGAAGGTACAGTATGTTTTTGTGAGAGTTTTGCTGGTCTAGCTGGTCAACCATCATAGGGTGGTCAAACAAGCTGGTTAAGCTGGTCAAGCAGCAAACCACCTTCAACTGGTCAGGCTATTTTTTTCAGCAGGGTGGTGTGTCTGCTGTGCAGGTGTGTGTGTGTGTGTGTGTGTCCACTGAGCTGTGGTGTGTTTGCTGTGCAGGTGTGTGTGTGTGTGTGTGTGTGTGTGTCCACTGAGATGTGGTGTGTTTGCTGTGCAGGTGTGTGTGTGTGTGTGTGTGTGTGTGTCCACTGAGCTGTGGTGTGTTTGCTGTGCAGGTGTGTGTGTGTGTGTGTGTGTGTGTGTGTGTCCACTGAGCTGTGGTGTGTTTGTTGTGCACGTGTGTGTGTGTGTGTGTGTGTGTCCACTGAGCTGTGGTGTGTTTGCTGTGCAGGTGTGTGTGTGTGTGTGTGTGTGTCCACTGAGCTGTTGTGTGTGTGTGTCCACTGAGCTGTGGTGTGTTTGCTGTGCAGGTGTGTGTGTGTGTGTGTGTGTGTGTGTGTCCACTGAGCTGTGGTGTGTTTGCTGTGCAGGTGTGTGTGTGTGTGTGTGTGTCCACTGAGCTGTTGTGTGTGTGCTGTGCAGGTGTGTGTGTGTGTGTGTGTGTGTCCACTGAGCTGTTGTGTGTGTGTGTGTGTGTGTCCACTGAGCTGTTGTGTGTGTGCTGTGCAGGTGTGTGTGTGTGTCTGTGTGTGTCCACTGAGCTGTTGTGTGTGTGCTGTGCAGGTGTGTGCTGTGCAGGTGTGTGTGTGTGTGTGTGTGTCCACTGAGCTGTTGTGTGTGTTGTGCAGGTGTGTGTGTGTCCACTGAGCTGTTGTGTGTGTGCTGTGCAGGTGTGTGTGTGTGTGTGTGTGTGTGTGTGTGTGTGTGTCCACTGAGCTGTTGTGTGTGTGCTGTGCAGGTGTGTGTGTGTGTGTGTGTGTGTGTGTGTGTCCACTGAGCTGTTGTGTGTGTGCTGTGCAGGTGTGTGTGCTGTGCAGGTGTGTGTGTGTGTGTGTCCACTGAGCTGTTGTGTGTGTGCTGTGCAGGTGTGTGTGTGTGTGTGTGTGTGTGTGTGTGTCCACTGAGCTGTTGTGTGTGTGCTGTGCAGGTGTGTGTGCTGTGCAGGTGTGTGTGTGTGTGTGTCCACTGAGCTGTTGTGTGTGTGCTGTGCAGGTGTGTGTGTGTGTGTGTGTGTGTGTGTGTGTCCACTGAGCTGTGGTGTGTGTGCTGTGCAGGTGTGTGTGTGTGTGTGTGTCCACTGAGCTGTGGTGTGTGTGTGTGTGTGTGTGTGTGTGTGTGTGTGCACTGAGCTGTGGTGTGTGTGTGTGTGTCCACTGAGCTGTTGTGTGTGTGCTGTGCAGGTGTGTGTGTGTGTGTGTGTGTGTGTGTGTGTGTGTGTGTGCACTGAGCTGTGGTGTGTGTGTGTGCAGGGGCCTATTTCACAAAACCAGAGTAAGTAGATCCAAGATAAGTGATGACACACGCGGTTGACCAAGCGTGGTCAAAGTAAACATGCAAAACACGTTTCACTAATGCTGAGCGCAGATGAGTTGAGGCGGCTAGGTCAAGCCAGGTGTAAATTATTCGGTATGTGTGCGCGTTCTCGTTTCTCCCCCAAATAACTCACGGTTGGAATAAAAAAAGACGCGAAAAATAGCGTCTTGCACACAAAGTGAACAACCGCTTTTGATATAGACTAACAACGAGGTAAAGTTGTACTTTTTTGGATGGGAATCATGATTATTTCTGTTACATAGCGGGAGTAGGTGTGGCAGACCAAGTGAATGCAAATGTACGTATGCACCCACGTGTGAGAGCTTCCTTGTCTCGGCACGCAACGTCATTAAGAAAGCGCTTTGCCACCGCAAAGATGCACACAGTATGACTATATATATCTTAATTTGTCGAATTAGTTGAAAACACCTTTGAAAAATGTCCCCTCCACTTCCAATAAACTACTAGGCTATTCATCAAACGTCCGTCAAAAAATAAGCAAACAACGTATGTTATTAATTATAAGGCCACCATAATTTAAATAACATCCATATAGGCAGACATTCTGCTGTGTTTTGCGAGTAAATGCAAGTAGCAAATAATATATAAATGGAATACAGCTCTTTGAAAAAATCGCATGGAGGTCTGATTTGAACGACAGCTAGCAGAACCAATCAGATAATGTAATTACCATTAGAATTAACTTAGCTTGGCTGTTAGCCTGGTCGGGAGCAGGCTAGCTTCCAAGTATAAATTCCCATGGTAACTTATATGTGATCTCTTCTGTGAAACCAAGTCAAGGCTATGTTCATCCAGGATAACCCAGTAAGCCTGTCTAAATCCCCTATCTTGGTTTTGTGAAATACCCCCCAGGACTCGAAGGAGAGCCGGAAGCAGGAGTACCTGCGTAAGATGGGCTGGAGTCAGGAGAAGAAGGACCAGATGGACCTCCAGCGCCAGGACAGCGTCTCCTGCTCACGTGACGACAAGATGACGGACAGGAGCAGCAGAGGCTCCGCCCACAGGCCTCAGGAGGAGCAGAGCGGAGCGGCGGCCCATCGGTGGCGCAGGGAGGAGAGCCGTGATGCGGAGGTCAAGGGAGACAAGACGAGCAGGGAGCAGAGCCGTGATGCGGAGGTCAAGGGAGACAAGCCGAGCGACGGGAAGCTGAGCGAGAAGAGAGACGCCAAGGAGAGCAGCAGCAAGACCAAGGAGATGATCTCCAAACTGCAGGAGAAGAAGGAGAAGGAGGAGGCGCGGGAGCGGGAGAGGAGGGAGGAGGTCAGGAGACGAGACGAGGGCAAGACCAAGGGGCTGGTGTCCAAACTGCAGGAGAAACGAGAGAAGGAGGAGGCGCAGGAGCGGGAGAGGAAGGAGGAGGCGAGGAGACGAGACGAGGCCAAGACCAAGGCACGGGTCTCCAAGATGGCGGAGAAACAGAACCAGAACCAGACCCAGAACCAGAACCAGACCCAGAACGAGGTGGACAAGGCAGACGAGAAGAAGAAGGCCGAATCGAAGGACGCCAAGGGAACGAGGGATGAGGGAGGAGAAAAGGCAGAGGAGAAGAAAGAGGGACAGGGAAAGGAAGAGGAAAGTAAAGTGACAGAGAATGAGGTGAGCGCGAGCGGAGACGCGAAGGCCAATGCCAGCGCAGAGGAAGTGGAGGAGAACGCATGTCCCAACGACGGAGCGCAGCTGCACGAGAAGAAGGAGAAGAATGCTGCAGAGACGTCCGCACCAGCGCCGGACCAGAAGGAGGCCGTGGGCAACTGCGTGACGGACAAGAAGACTCCAAAGAAGTCGAAAGAGGAGGAAGAGGAGGAGGAGTCGGCGAGCATGTTTGACGAGGACCTGCAGAAAGTCCGCAGCAACGACCCGAACATGACGGAGCTCAACGTCAACAACTCCGAGGTCATCAAGGCCAAGACGCTGATCCAGTTCGCCGAGGCGCTGCGCGACAACACGCACATCAAGACCTTCGCCCTCGCCAACTGCCGCGCCGACGACCACGTGGCCTACGCCATCGCCGGGACGCTCCGCACCAACCGCACGCTGACCAGCGTCAACCTGGACTCCAACCTCCTCACCAGCAGGGGCATCATGGCGCTGATCCAGGCGCTGCAGCACAACGCCACGCTCACCGAGCTGCGCTTCCACAACCAGCGCCACATCTGCGGCGGCAAGTCCGAGATGGAGATGACCAAGATCCTGAAGGACAACACCACGCTCCTGAAGCTGGGCTACCACTTCGAGCTGGCCGGCCCGCGCATGACCATGACCAGCCTGCTGAGCCGCAACATGGACCGGCAGCGGCAGCGGCGGCTGCAGGAGCAGAAGCAGGCGCAGGCCAACGGCGAGCTGAAGGGGGCGCTAGAGGTGCCCAAGGGCAAAGGTCACGGCTTCCGCTCGCCCAAGGCCTCGCCCAAACCCTCGCCACAGCCGTCCCCCGTGCCCTCGCCCAAGATGCCCCCGCGGAGGGGCAGGGTGTCCATGGCACCCCCCCCACCCCCCGGCCCCGCCGGGCCCCCACCCCCCCCGCCCCCTCCCCCCCCCCGCCCCCATGCTGGACGGAGACTTCCTGAAGAGCTCGCTGACGCCCGTGTCACAGAGGAAGAAGGCGGACCGCGCGGGGGGGCGGAGCGACGGCA
>NC_085002.1:15000-45000 GCF_963854185.1 Sardina pilchardus | reverse complement strand
GAGAGATATTTGTGCTCCAATATTCATCTTGCTGTTTCTTGAGCTATTTCTCTTTTTGTTAACCTTCTTAAGATGTACTCTAGATAGTTTTATATACAGTACCTTGATACGATTCATTCTCGATCCTAGAGTGTGTTTAGATAATAAAAATGAATACGTTTTGAGAAGACGTTCCACTGAAGCACACAGAACCCGCTCAGAGTGGATTGGATGTGGCGCTAAAGCGTAGTGGGTTCAGCTCCTCCCAGCAGGCCAGCTTTAGAGTGGACCGCACCTGACCAGCTTTAGAGTGGACCGCACCAGACCAGCTTTAGAGTGGACCGCACCAGACCAGCTTTAGAGTGGACCGCACCAGACCAGCGCCATCACCAACACGGCCACATCAGAACCAGACCAGCGCCATCACCAACACGACCAGCGCCACCACCAACACGGCCACATCAGAACCAGACACGGGCCACACCAGAACCAGACACGGGCCACACCAGAACCAGACACGGGCCACACCAGAACCAGACACGGCCCACACCAGAACCAGACACGGGCCACACCAGAACCAGACACGGGCCACACCAGAACCAGACACGGGCCACACCAGAACCAGACACGGGCCACACCAGAACCAGACACGGGCCACACCAGAACCAGACACGGGCCACATCAGAACCAGACCAGCGCCACCACCAACACGGCCACACCAGAGCCTGACACGGGCCTCATCAGACACGGGCCACATCAGAACCTGACACGGGCCTCATCAGACACGGGCCACATCACAGCCAGACCAGCGCCATCACCAACACGGCCACACCAGAACCAGACACGGGCCTCATCAGAACCAGACACGGGCCACACCAGAACCAGACACGGGCCACATTAGAACCAGACACGGGCCTCATCAGACACGGGCCACATTAGAACCAGACACGGGCCACATTAGAACCAGACACGTGTCGCGGCAGCTGTGGTTTGGTTTGGTGAGGAATGTGCCCGGCGTATGGGAGAGAGGGAGACATACTGTGTGACACAATGCGTCCTCCTGTGTGTGTGGGAGAGAGAGGGAGACATACTGTATGACACAATGGACGGCGGAGTGTTGTCCATGTGTGCCAGATATAGCGCGAGACCAACACGTCCTAATAAAGACCAACGCGTCCTAATAAAGACAAACGCGTCCTAATAAGTCCTAATAAAGACCAACACGTCCTAATAAGTCCTAATAAAGACCAACACGTCCTAATAAAGACCAACATGTCCTAATAAAGACCAACGCGTCCTAATAAAGACCAAATAAAGACCAACGCGTCCTAATAAAGACCAAATAAAGACCAACACGTCCTAATAAAGACCAACACGTCATAATAAGTCCTAATAAAGACCAACACGTCATAATAAAGACTAATAAAGACCAACACGTCCTAATAAAGACCAAATAAAGACCAACGCGTCCTATTAAGTCATAATAAAGACCAACGCGTCCTAAAGACCAAATAAAGACCAACGTGTCCTAATAAAGACCAACACGTCCTAATACAGACCAACGCGTCCTAATAAGTCCTAATAAAGACCAAGACGTCCTAATAAAGACCAACGCGTCCTAATAAGTCCTAATAAAGACCAACACGTCCTAATAAAGACCAACACGTCCTAATAAAGACCAACGCGTCCTAATAAGTCCTAATAAAGACCAATGCGTCCTAATAAAGACCAACGTGTCCTAATAAGTCCTAATAAACACCAACACGTCCTAATAAAGACCAACGCTTCCTAATAAGTCCTAATAAAGACCAACACATCCTAATAAAGACCAACGCGTCCTAATAAAGACCAAATAAAGACCAACGCGTCCTAATAAAGACCAACACGTCCTAATAAAGACCAACGCGTCCTAATAAGTCCTAATAAAGACCAACACGTCCTATTAAAGACCAACGTGTCCTAATAAGTCCTAATAAAGATTAATGCGTCCTAATAAAGACCAACGCGTCCTAATTAGTCCTAATAAAGATTAATGCGTCCTAATAAAGACCAACGCGTCCTAATAAGTCCTAATAAAGATTAATGCGTCCTAATAAAGACCAACGCGTCCTAATTAGTCCTAATAAAGATGAATGCGTCCTAATAAAGACCAACGCGTCCTAATTAGTCCTAATAAAGATGAATGCGTCCTAATAAAGACCAACGCGTCCTAATAAGTCCTAATAAAGACCAACGCATCCTAATAAAGACCAACACGTCCTAATAAAGACCAACGCGTCCTAATAAGTCCTAATAAAGATTAATGCGTCCTAATAAAGACCAACACGTCCTAATAAAGATTAATGCGTCCTAATAAAGACCAACGCGTCCTAATAAGTCCTAATAAAGATTAATGCGTCCTAATAAAGACCAACGCGTCCTAATTAGTCCTAATAAAGATGAATGCGTCCTAATAAAGACTAACGCGTCCTAATTAGTCCTAATAAAGATTAATGCGTCCTAATAAAGACCAACGCGTCCTAATAAGTCCTAATAAAGATTAATGCGTCCTAATAAAGACCAACGCGCCCTAATAAGTCCTAATAAAGATTAATGCGTCCTAATAAAGACCAACGCGTCCTAATTAGTCCTAATAAAGATTAATGCGTCCTAATAAAGACCAACGTGTCCTAATAAGTCCTAGTAAATATGAATGCGTCTTAATAAAGACGCGTCCTTAAAAAGTGCTCCAGTGCAGTGCACGTGGTCCGAGAGTCCCAGCGTTCCTTGGCGGGGGAGAGAGCCGTGATCTCATAACTCCCTGGAAACACAGAGTCACCGAAACCATCAGTTGGCTTTTTATAGTCATTGACCAATCACACGCTGTACATGTTTCATCTTAATCATCAGCAGAACGGCCTCAAGCAAACATGAGCAGATAAGAGCAGCAGAGGGGGGGGCACACGTCAGTGCAGCACCAGCACCAGCACTGAGCGCAGGACTTGACTGGCGGCCAGACCACAGCGCTTACAGCCTCTGCGCTGCTCTCCAAACACTGCTGCACTGCTGCAGGGCCCAAGCACAAACATCTGGTGAGGATGGGGGGATTCAGGGGTCTAGAACTGAGACAAGGCTTTTAAAATACGCTTTAAATATATGGGGACAGGGGGCACAACAGTTTTAGATGGATCTAGGCCATGATTGGGATGTTGGGGGGAGTGGGCCAGTCTTTAACTCTTGAGTTGAGGGCCCTGGTGAACTGCACTTGTAACTGTTCACCATCATGAGAACACATCACTCGTTGGAAGAAGAATGTGGTTAATTAGTCGACATCTCGGCACATTTCAGGTCACGATGGAGAGCTCTTGATGAAATGTCACAGCATGAATTTAATTTCGTGGATTTCTCCCACAACGCACCCCTCTGTTCCCTCATGTGTTGATCTGACTGGAACAAACCCGGTAGCATTAGTGAAGCAGGAAATGATACATAAAGACCGCACAGCACCCTGGGAAATGAGATAAAGACCGCACAGCACCCTGGGAAATGAGATAAAGACCGCACAGCACCCTGGGAAATGATACATAAAGACCGCACAGCACCCTGGGAAATGCCTTTCTCTTATCTTGCCATCACTCTCCCGCCGCTCACTGGACCGCAGAGGCATTTCTGAAATGTGACCATGAGGAGGTCCGCACTGGAGCCTGAGCACACACACCCACGCACACACACACACACACACACACACGCACACACACACTCTATCCTCGCCGCCGCGTTAGCCCGTCCGCACTGGACCCTGAGCTGACGCGGACGATGACCCAAGGTGGACGAACATCTCTATCCTCGCCGCTGCGTTAGCCGATCCTCTCCCTCTTCAGCCGGGTGCAGCTGCTAGCTGTGTTCCTGAGCACGCACACACACACACACACACACACACACACACATGCACACACACACACGGTGCAGCTGCTAGCTGTGTTCCTGAGCCCTCAGCGTTGTAGCCCAAAGGCGCTGCTGACTTGATTGGAAAAGCAGACGGCCAGTTTATGTTTCTGTTGCCCCACACACACACACACACACACTCATGCCTGCCTCACCCGACATCCTCCAAATATGGCCATATAAGGGCATTTCACCGAGGAGCACTGGCCTGCAAATCACTCCTCTCCCATTCCTAATAACGGGACCTGAGCCAGGAGCCTGTCTGTCTGTATACACACACACACACACTCATACACAAACACACACGCACACACACACACACTCTAGTCAGGGGAGAGCTGGAGGGAGGGAGAGGGATAAGGAGGAGGAGAGAGAGATGCAGAGAGCAGAGAATAGAGGGGGACGGAGAGAGAGATGGAGGGAGAGAGAGAGAGAGACTGATGCAGGGAAAGGGATGGAGAGATGTAAGAGATTAGATTAGATTAGATTAGATTGAACTTTATTCACATTGTGCAGAGAACAAGTACAGAGACGATGCAATGGGAAAGAAACAGAGGGATGGAAAGAGACAGAGGGATGGAAAGAGGAGAGATGAAGAGAAAGGAGAGATGGAGGGATGAAGAGGATAAAAAAGTAACGGGGAGAGGAAGAAAGACTTGCAGAGAGAGTGAGTAGAGAGAGTAAAAGCACACTTGGCAGTGAAACTATTAGTGTAAATATTTAGCATTTCAGCGGAACAGCCATATTTATTTACCAACGGCCACACCGCAGAATTCCATCACCAGGCCAGAGAATCCGGCACTGACCCTGGAACCCGCTAGAGAACGCGGAACAGACACTAGAACACGCTAGAGAACGCGGAACAGACACTAGAACACGCGGCACAGACGCTAGAACACGTGAGATGATGCGGCACAGATGCTGGAACGCGCTAGAGGTCGCGGAACACAGAACACAGACGCTGGAACACACTAGAGAATGCGGAACACAGAGCACACAGATGCCGGAACAAGCTAGAGAACACAACACACTAGAGAATGTGGAACACAGAACACACAGATGCTGGAACACGCTTCCCATTTTAAGGTGCAGTCATTGAAGTGGTGGTCATGTTTTGCTTTAAATGTAGTAGATGCTTTTGTCCACAATAACATCCGTTATATTTGAACTATATAAGGACATACGAAAACATACTAGAGAGGTGGATCACCCCTCCCCTCAGAATTGAGAAACTCCACGCAACATTTGCTTTAGTTTGGGGAACAGGGAACAGGCTGCCTCCACTTCCTGGATCCAGTTTTTGGAGCCTGGGCTGCCTACAGAGACCTGTGGAGTGGAGCAATTGTGAGGAGATGAGAGATGATTGCTGAATGGGACAAAAAGAGTTCTGATCTTGAAATCACATACAGTACAATTGCCGAGAGCATGTTTAAAGAGACGCTGTGACATGCTTGCTATTTAAAGAGACAATGCAATCACTAGGGATGTGTTGACTATGACAGACAGCTAGATCACACAAGGCTACAGACAGACAGACAGCTAAATCACACAAGGCTACAGTGCCAAGCAGATCACTAAATTACCCAGTTAACTATTATTATTATTATTGTTTTATGATAATGTAGTCTGACCCAGGTAACGTGAAATTGCATTGATATTATTGTTTATTAGCTATTTTCCTTAATGTAGTCTTACCAACATTTTAAAAACGTATTGGGGCAATTGCTCTGTCGCTAGTTTGGAGTTTAACACAGTTTTAAACTCGGTGGTGACGCAAGAAGTCACGTGACGACTTAAGCTCCATTGCTGTGTCATATGCACCTGTGGTTTAACCTGCTGCTGCATTTTACCTTGATCTCAATTGCTGTGTCTTCAAGGAAATTCAAATCACCCACTAGAGGGCGCATTTAATGCGTGTTAGTCTAATCTCGGAAGGGACATGGTTTTGCGGTAGACTAAACCATAGTTTGCAGGATAGCAAGATAGAGTGACAGCTTACGCTTCATAAACCGACACATACACTCACTGTTGGCTAGTTTGGACGTATTACACAGTAGGCTACAATAAAGGCTACAAGATAGCAGTTGCTTAAGTTGGCAAATGCCTAACTACAAATGTACAAAGAACGAGTAGGCCTATTCGTAAAATAGCCTAACGCACGGTAGATCGTACCATCAACCCTCGATTATGGTCTTTATTTAGGCTACTTAGGCTGTGCAAAGCATTTCTTTGAGGCAGACTTCCAGGCAAGGGCTTTTGTTACGTGCGTTTTATTGTGAGACCAGAGAGACGTGCGTTTTGTTAGCGGCACCGGTAGGCTATTAGTAGTTTTCAGTTTAGTTTGGGGTTTAATTTACTTTTGGACTGTTTGGTGATGTTGCTTAAATGTAGAGACTGATGGGCACTGAAATATTATTATATTTGAAGGTTCACTATTACGTTTCATGTCGTTGAAAGGGATTTCCACCCGCTGTTTGCGGGAGGCGCTTTCATTCATTCAATGACTGAATAGAATAGAATAGAATAGAATAGAATAGATTACATGGCTCTGGATTATACCAGAGCCATATGGCTCTGGATTATACCACTGCTTGGTCAAATTTCCTATTGTGATGCGCTGTTTGGAACATGCATTATTTTTCTATATAGCCTACCACACGGCTACGAAGTAGTTCCCTTTTTTTGGGCTTATTACACTTGAATATTAATTCGCCAATGTCAATGTAACGGTAAAAACAACAACGTTGTATCTAAGACAGCGGCAATATGGAGTTATCGAAGTGTAGAGTGTAGAGTTATCGAAGTGTAAAGTCCCCTCCGCCTGCGGCGTCGGGTCCTTATTACCACTTCGAACGTGCATTATATTCCTATAAACGCACGGCGCGTCGTTGATTATCCCTTACATAGAATAGAATAGAATAGAATAGAATAGAATAAAATAGGTACTTTTTTCATCCCGTGAGAGAACCAACCCAGCAGCGGCGCTCGGGGAGCAGTATGATTTGAAAACGTCTGCCCCTATCCGACACACTAACATGCATTTCAAAGGCATTAAAGACAGTTGTGACATTATGTAGCCTAGCTTACACCGCACAGATGCATTTTGCCTGGCCATGGTGTAGGCCTGTTTAGGCTGACAAAATACGTAGCCTAGTCCCACATGGATTCGTAAAGGCTGGAATGCGCACGGAGCCATGGAATGTGGGTTTAGAGCCCATAATTTGTCCATAGTTGGGCTGAAGTGTGGCGATTAAAAGGCTTATTTTTGCTCCTCCGTGTAATGTTCTATTTAATTCGTGACAATTGATTAAACGACTGATTTAATGTTATAAATAGCATAGCCTACTGGATAAGATTTCAGATTCAGATTTCCACAAAAGTAGCCTAGACTAGGCTATTTCATGATATATTTCAACATTATTTGCGTTTTATTAAAATGCACTTTACATTTCCAACGTGTTTTGGCACTTAGAGCGCATTTAGCCACAAGAGTCATAAAAAGTATCCCGTCAAAATCCTGAAATGCGTTAAGACTGTTGAATTACGGCTGCATCTGCTGGAGTAAAACTCAAACATCGTACTTCCGGCTTCCAGGCAGTTTAACCCCAGTTTAACTAGGAACCAGCTGATCCTGTCTCATTTCTGACACAGCAATCACGTTAAACTTCGTGCGCAGCTGCGTGTTAAACTCCAAAACCTCCGTTTTAAGGAGCACGGTTTTAAATCGTAGCACAGCTACCGCAATGCTAACTGACAGAGCAATTGGCCCATTCACTCTGCTAATTTGTGACTACTGCATTGTTTTGGTTTGTAAGTCACTTTGGACAAAAGTGTCTCTTAGATTTTATCACCATAACCATCACTTCAGGAGTTAACGGCGCTGATCTCCAAACAGCACGCCACCTAATGCTAGAAGTATACTCGACGCACCCGACCTGTCGCGCGACAATGTGACGTCAAAATGACGTAATTTCCTGTGTCGCAAGCCACATTTCAGCCGCGCGCCGACCTGTCGGACACCGAACATTTTTTATCAGCCGCGCGCGCCAACCTCGCACGACAACTAGGAAGAGATTGAAGCCAAGCTCACGGAGCCAGTGTCCTTATACAGTCATCAACCACATAAACCACATTCAGGCATTATCATATAGCCTATCCAACATCTTAAATAAGCCCATTCATTTTTAAAACGACTGTAGTCATGAAGTTTGAATAATAGTAAGTTTGAAAAGTGGGAAGTTAACTTGGCTAGGCTGCAGCGAGAGTTGCCGTTTGGATGACTGATTTGTTTACAGTTGTGAACTACGTTGGATAAGTTAACGAAGTTACCAGTGAGAGTTGCAACAGGAGGATATTAGGGGGAAATGACTAGGACCGAGGCACATAAGTATTCCAGCAAAAGGTAAGGAAGAGATTTGTTTTCAACCAAAGGATATCTGCTAGACCTAAAAAAATATATATATCTTTCCATTTAGGGAGATTACACAAGCTCATCTCATAAACGAGATATAGGCTAATCCTTCAGTTGTGCAAGCTAAGTCTGAAATATCAGCAAAGAAGCTAGTTGCTACTGCCATTAACGTCAATGGATACCGTGCCTCAGTTCAGGAGAATACTGCAAATTGTGTCGCGACTACCACGCGCAAGTATACATGGTTACAACGTTCCCCGTGACGTCAACATGTCGCACGACAAGTCGGGTGCGTGAACTGTACCGGGGCCTTTAGACGCAGTAGCTACTCAGTGCAGCATTCTTATTCCCAAAGCTACCGATGTCAGGCAGCTAGCGCTGTTCGTAATACAGCCCTCAGTTTTGCATTTTACATTAGGGTGGCAGACTCACCTTCAAGTAATTTATCAGAGTGAGAAATAAGAGAAATACCCGTCTCTTTCTCCCGGAACATATCCAAGGAAGCACCTGAACATTTATCAGAGTGAGAAATAAGAGAAATACCAGTCTCTTTCTCCCGGAACAGGCAACAAGTGTTATCATTGGCTAGAGATGATTTTGACAGGGACGTTTGCTTGTTTATTTATGAATTATTTATTACAAAACTGTTTGCTGAGTTAACTCCAGCTCAGCACACATCATTTTACAATGCTATGCAAACAATAATTAAATGCTGCCCTTTGAGGATGTAGAAATCACTAAACACTGGTTTCAGAAATGGTATATATTATTACTTTGATGGAGTCATAACACTCAGTCATGTTCATGTTGTTTATAATTGAAGCCTCATTAAAAATGAAAATACTATCATTCACACATTTCTTTTTTTGACATATTTTGACATTTGAGTAACATCCACTTTGTGCCACGCATGAATTTTTATTAGCCTACTTTAATGTGTACGATACAAGGTTTCATGCATCATATGGCAAATATTTAGTTTTTTTCTCACAGCATTTTCAACATTTTCCAAAATTCTTACTGTCCCCCCCCACCCCATCCCATATAAAACTGGCCCACTAGCACCCCAATCTTATACATCAGCACGGAGAGCGTTGCTCACGTTTTTCTGCGTTTGAGTGCGCAAGAAAAGGGAATATAATAATTATATGGAGGAAACCGCATCAGGATAAAAAAAGTGTTCATATGTGTGTGAGTGAGAGTGAGTGTGTTTGTCCATCTCTCTCTCAGTGCGGGGACTGTGTGCTGGCCGAGTGTGTGTGTGTGTGTGTGTGTGTGTGTGTGTGTGTGTGTGTGTGTGAGTGTGTTTGTCCATCTCTCTCTCAGTGTGGGGACTGTGTGCTGGCCGAGTGTGTGTGTGTGTGAGTGTGTTTGTCCATCTCTCTCTCAGTGCGGGGACTGTGTGCTGGCCGAGTGTGTGTGTGTGTGAGTGTGTTTGTCCATCTCTCTCTCAGTGCGGGGACTGTGTGCTGGCTGCAGGCGACTCCGAGCGCTCCATCTTGACGCTGGGCTCCATGGTGACGTGTGGGGCCCCTGCGGAGGCGCCCTTGTCCAGCGAGGCGTTGGCGTTGGCGGTGGGCAGAGACACCACGATGTACTTCTGCAGCGGGCGGGACGTGCCGGCGCCCGACTCCACCTTGACCAGCGGCTGCAGGGAGGCGGGCGAGCTGGGCACGGTGCTGGTGACGGGCGAGCCGGACTGTGCGGACGTCAGCGTGATGACCTGCTGAGTGGACGCCGCGCCCGCGCTCGTCTGCATCACGATGTACTTGGTCGCCGGCGGCGACGGCTGCGTGGGCGTGCCGGGCCTGGTGGACATGAGCGTGAGCGAGCTGGGCACCTTGATGATGCTGGGCGCGCGCGTGCCCACCCCCCCCGACCCCCCCAGGCCCGACTGCGCCACGGTGAGCGAGGGCCGCGGCTGCGTGATGGTGAGCGTGGTGCGGTTGACCTGCTGGGCCTGCAAGGCTGCCTGTGCCCGCGCCTTCACCACGTGGGAGCACAGCACGGCGCCCAGGTACCCGTAGTCGGCCCGGTACTGGTCCACCACGTCGGGCAGCGGCCGCGTCTTGGAGACGACACTGGCGCAGTGCTTCAGCAGCAGGCTCTGCACGTGGTCGGCGCCGATCTTGTCGATGTTGGACACCACGGGCCCCTCCATGACGGCCTTGATGCGGCCGCCCTCCATGGCCAGCCGAGGCAGGATGAGCGTCTTGATGACGTCGGGGCCGAGCTCGGACAGGCCGGCGATGGCGCCGTAGCGCGTGGTCCACTGGGTCTTCTCGTCCAGCAGGCTCTTGGTGAAGGTCTTGGTGATGCGCGACTGGATGTTGTTGGTGGTGGTGCTGAAGGTCTTGCAGCTCTGCGCCATGAGCCGGGCGGCGAAGTCTCTCAGCGCCCAGTGGTTGTCCACGTCCGGCCGCAGGCACAGCTGCTTGCTGACGATGCAGGTGACCACGGCCGGCAGCAGCTCGTGCAGGTACTTCTCCAGGTAGAGTGTGGGGTTGTCCATCAGAGCCTTGACCATGCGCATCAGGTAGATGAGCAGCGCCAGGTTGTTCTGCACCACGTTCACGCGCACACCCTCGGAGATGAACGTGCTGAATCGCGGGAGCATCTGGTAGAGGCCTGGGTCCGTGGCAACGCTCTGGAGCGCCTCGGTCCGCTTGGCCTCGCACGAGCCCACGCACGCCTCCGTGATCTCCTTGTAGTACAGCTGCTGCTCCACCGAGAGCTCGTGGGTGCTGCGGGGCTTGATGCGCATCATGCCCTCCTTCTTGCCCTTGGACTCGGCGGAGCTCGCGCCCTGCCCCTTGCCCTGGATGGCGCCGTCTTCTTCTTGTCCCGGTTTGACAGCTTTGAGAGGCTCCGTGGACTCGGCTTTCTGCTGCTCTTTCGGCGCAGGAGGGGGGTTCTCCGGGATAGCCGGCTGAACTCCCTCGATGCTTAACCAGTGAGCCTTTAGCGAGACGTCAAGCGGAACTCGCGGGAGCGGTGTGTTGATTATATCGCTCAGGTCGACCTCCTTCTCTTCGTAGAAATGAAGCTCACGTCCTCCACCACTTGCAAAACGAAACGGAATGAACTCCTGCGACTGGAAGCCATACAGCGGCTCCACGTTTTTAAGTTTAAGAGCATGATCAATGTCGCTTGTAGTCAGTTTTCGTCTCTTTCCATGATGCATAAACTTGAGAGCATCTTGCGCTATTTCTTTAATACGATAACTTACTTCCTCGCTCAGCGCCGCACAGCTCTCCTCCTGCAGTTGCACACCCACCGACTCTGCCATCACCTTCATCGACTCGGTGGGGAGCACAACAGTGCATTGCTTCTGTCTGCGCTCGTCTGCCATGTCTTTCCGAAATAAAGTTCCTTGAATGTCTCCAGATGATCCTTACGAGTGAAAAAAGAAAGTAACTATTATTACGGTATCCAACGTTTGGTCATGAACCCAGCTATGTGCTCAATAGACACATCTGCTCGATGTTTTATCATAATTCCTTTACCGACATCTTCTTCCGAAATTCCGCCATATTGATCACGTGGTAGTGTAATATCACGTGACATGTACAGGTTTGTGACGTCAATCGGAACACGGTAAGAACAAAATGGAGGAGTACGCAAGGGAACCGTGGTAAGCATCTGTGGTCTTATCGCTAAAATATTACTTGCCATGTGTAATTTTAATGATCTGTCTCATCCTGTTGTCAAGAGTTCAAATAGATTTTTGTGGAAAGATAAGATGTCCGCATTTTAAAGCCACGGCAATTGTACAAATTATGATTGTTAGCTGGGCTAGCGTGGCCGCGATGCCCTTGCTGTCGCAATCATGATGTAAGCTCACACTACTTAAAGGTTAGCTAGCAAGGATACATAATGTACCTTGGTGACCTTGTTCTTTTGGACAGTTCGCTATTTAAATTACTTATTTTGGTTAGTTTATAGTATTTGTCCATGCATTTAGTTGACATGTCTAAAATGACAAAAAAATGTCGTTTGTTTCAGTAATAACAGCCTGTTTGCCGGTTAACAGTTTAGCTAACCGGTTAGCATGCATCTATCTGCCAAGCGTCTGGCTAACGTCAGGTAGAGCTTTTTGGAATGCGTTGAGTAACATCATCTACAGGGGTTTCATTATCCTGCATTTACCACTTAAATGGCGGAACGTTGTCCATTCATATAAGTCCAGAGGATTTAATGTTTTGAGATCTATAGCTTGAATGACCTCTTGTCATTGTGTAAGTTGGCCAATGTGACAATGTGACTTGTGCTTTTGAAACGGAGTTAGCTCTGGCTAGTAACGTTAGCTACTACATTGAGCACATCCAGTACTTGTAAACAACACCGTGATGTCCCGTATGGTCCTCTCTCCCGAACACCCCCGGCGTGGCCCCCAGGCCTTAACCATTGCAGTTGTTTGGAAATGTGAAAGTAGATGTTTGTTAACCGAAATATTCCGCTTCGGTTTCAGTCCCTGGAGGATCGTGGACGACTGTGGTGGTGCGTTCACCATGGGGGCGATCGGAGGAGGGATATTCCAGGCCGCTAAGGGCTTTAGAAATTCACCTTCTGTAAGTACAAAAGCCTCTGCTAGGATCCTTTAAATATTGCCTCTCCGTCATGCGCTTCTGCTGATAATGTCTTCTATATGCATCTCCAATTGTAGGGAGTTTTTCCTCGCCCCGTTACTCATGGAGTCTTTCTGAATGTTTAACACTCTGTAAAATGTCATGAGACATGTGTAATGTTTTGGCGCTCTACAAGAGAAATTGAATTGAAATGTAAAGTGTGGGAAACGTGGTCACTGAGGTGAGGTCTGTGTTGGCTCTGCAGGGCATGAACCACAGGCTGAGAGGCAGCATGACGGCCATCAAGACCAAAGCTCCACAGCTGGGCGGTGAGTGGACCCTGTGTGGCCCTGACTTATCAATACTCATATAGAACTAAAGCTCCACAGCTGACTCGTGTGCCTGCAGTGCTCTACCGAGGATAACAGAGCGGTGGTGCTTATGGGCGCAGAGGAACTGGGCAGGAACGGGAGGGTTGTTGGGTCAAGCCTGACCCCTCTTGACTGTCAAAGACCCAGAACCCCAGACTGCTCCCGATGTGAATGTGCAGCGCAGAACAGTAGAACCGCTCAATAGAGATGCATTAGAACCATAGTTCCGCTCAATAGAGATGCATTTGTGCTGCGTAAAAGAGTAGAACTGTGCTATAGAGATGCTTTAGAACGGTAGAACCGTGCTATACAAGGATTCAAGGAGATAGAATAGAGATGCATTAGAACCGTAGAACCGCGTTTGTTCTTTTAGCATAAAGTGCTGCGTAAAAGAGTAGAACCACGCTATAGAGATGCATTAGAACAGTAGAACGCGCTATAGAGATGCATTAGAACAGTAGAACCGGGCTGTAGAACAGTAGAACAGTAGAACCGCTCAAAAGAGATTGGCACCTGGCTATTTTGTGTTTGTAGCTAATTGCCTGTATTTCGAATTTCATTTTGTGAGGCGACCTTGGGTGTCTTGAAAGTCGCTTTGAAAGAAAAAAAATATATATATTATTATTATTTGCTCATGTACTATAACGCTATGTGTTCTGTAGTGTGGACTTGAATAGTTGGTCATATCCATTGTGATGCGGAACTGTTCTAGTGGATGCTGATTGGGTCGTTGCCATTGCTAAGTTTAAACTGCCATCACGTGGCTGGTGGGCCCAGGCCAGTGAGGGCTCATGGGTAATGTGAGGGCTCATGGGTAATGTGTGGGCCCAGGCCAGTGAGGGCTCATGGGTAATGTGTGGGCCCAGGCCAGACCTGCACACTCCTCCTCCTCCTCCTCCTCCACCTCTTCCTCCTCCTCTTCCTCCTCCTCCTCCTCCCTGCTACAGACCCTTCACTGTCCTCCTCTCCATGGCCCTGACCATGAAGCACCAGCATCCCACTGTGCCTAAGGGGCTGAAGGCTGATTGGTTATCTCAAAATCACTAGGAAATATTTATCTCCTTGAAATGTGTGTGTGTGTGTGGGGGGGGGGGGGGGTTGTTGTTTTTTGGAGCCCACACACACACACACACGTGTTTGGAGGACTACAGCGTGTGTTATTCGTTCTGTGGGGTGGCCTCTCCTTCATCGTGTGTGTGTGTGTGTGTGTGTGTGTGTGTAGGGAGCTTCGCTATGTGGGGCGGTCTCTTCTCCTTTATCGACTGTGGGCTGGTGCAGGTTCGGGGCAAAGAGGACCCCTGGAACTCCATCACCAGCGGAGCCTTGACGGGCGCCATCCTCGCTTGTAGAAGTAAGTGTCCTGCCACACACACACTCACACACACACACACACACACACACCAGTGGCGGCTGGTGGTTATAAAAATAAGGGAGGAAGGAAGGTGCACTTGATCGGTGTTAGTGGCAAATGTGAGGTTGTGATGGTGTTGGTGGCATATTGGCAAATGTGAGGTTGTGATGGTATTGGTGGCATATGTGAACAATAGAGTATATAGGCCGCCTACCCAGACATTTAAACCACCGTTATGCACTTGAGCAAGGCATTTAACCTCAAATTGCTCCAGGGACAATGATCTTTGTTATATAATTGACATATGTAAGTCACTTTGGATAAAAGTGTCTGCTAAATTAATAAATGCAAATGTTAACACTTGGAGGTCCGGGGCCTTTTCAGGCACTTTGAGGCAGCTAGCTATACCTTGAGATTTTTAAGTTTTTCATCTAACTAAAAACATCTATGCAAAAGTGGCACATATGGTTATATTCAAGAGATCCTCCAAAATAATTATATGAGAGTAAAGTGGATGTAATGAAATTACTTTTTATAATAATTCAGTGTAAACACAACTATTTAAAAAACAATTTTCAAAGGTCAAAGGTCAAAGGTATAAAAATACACTATATATCGAGACTTTGAGACTAAGACTTTTGAAGTTTAAACCTTGAAAACAATGGTGTTGGCTCCATATAAGTAATAAGAACATTTAAAAATGTTATGTAGTTTTACTACAAATTGGAAAAAAGTCAGACTAATGGGTCACTTAGTGTGTGTCTCTTTCAAATGCAAATTACTGTAAGTTGAATGGGCCTGCTGCAGGTGAGAGGACTGAAATCCTAGGGTTTTCTTTTATTGTTTTTACAAAGTGCCATTGATACATTCTCTTTTAACTAGTTGATTAAAGGTTTATGGTGTCACTTATATGTTTCTAGGACAAAAAAAATAGCAAAGATTGACATGTGTGTTTGGAACAGTTTTTCAAATCCCCAGGGAGGGATTTAAGACTCCAGAGGGTTAATCAATCTAGTTCTGGGAAGTCAGGAAAAATGTTTTGGATATTGCCGAAATGAGATCGTTTTGTATGGTTTTAGACATGCCTGTAAATGGTGACGAATTGTTGTCTGAATCAGCCCCCTCGTCATGCCCCCTGAAAGACAGTTCTTGCATGCCCAGATAGGCAGTAGCATTAATCAAACGCTTCACAGTCTCCCTGTTCTGGCGCACCTTTGCATTATGCTGTGCAGTCTGCAACCGCACACCTTCGTCCATAACCTGATCAATTGGCATTGTGCCCAGCAATGACTGACAATCGGATTACAGCTTCAATGTGCTCATCACACAAATCGTGGCGTTTTGTTGCCCTATCCAAATTTCCAAATTGGCGTTTTGTTGCCCTATCCTGGCTATCCAAATATCCAAATTGTCAGTAAATCCCTGAACTGTCCACGTTCGTGACTTCCCCATTAGCAGGCAAGGCCAGCAGTATAGCCGACTGTTTTCTGTGCTACCAGTTAGCCACGAGTATTTGTCATACCATGTAGCATTCACTACACTAGATTTAGCATTACGATCTTTTTTGGAATATGGATTTTTGGAACTGGTCTTCCTGCTGCTTTGATCCTAACCTTTGCACTGTAATTGAATGTGTAAAATGGTTTGTTCAGTAAAAACATGGACAGCGTCCTCTGATGCCATTGTAGTATTTATTTCACGAGCAATTAGCAATGTAAAACAAGCCTCCCGTTCAACACAATATTCTTCTCGTTGTGGTGGACGCAGATCACGGTCTTGCATGGTGTAATCCAGAGGAGCTAGCTGCTTATTGGTTCACCGTTGGCGCTAAATTCCAGAGCCTCTGGCTAGACCCGCCCACTCCAACGGAGGAGCTTCCTCCCTTGCCCATTGAAAACGACGGGGTTCACGAGCCGCTGGGGTCTGAGAAGTTTATAATGGACTTCAATGAGGGGTTTGAGGAGGAAGCTCCTCCGTACAGTAATTTTGCATTGCGATAGGGGGTGCTGTTGGTATTTTGACCTAGGAGAACGATTTTAGCTCATTCAACGTGTCCAAATAGTAATATTAAGAATAATTTATCAGATAAAAAAAAAAAAAAATCCCTGAAGTTTTAGGGAGGTTGTTCCTCCCTTTCCTCAATGGAGGAGCCTCCTCTGACACACACACACACACACACACACACACACACTCTTGTGTGTGGGAGCACCGGGATGGAAACTGTGTGAGAGATAAAGGGTGTTGACTGTGTACAGGCCACATATGAAGTGTGTGTTGTGTGTCCAGGCTACATATGAAGTGTGTGTTGTGTGTCCCGGCTACATATGAAGTGTGTGTGTTGTGTGTCCAGGCTACATATGAAGTGTGTGTTGTGTGTCCAGGCTACATATGAAGTGTGTGTTGTGTGTCCAGGCTACATATGAAGTGTGTGTTGTGTGTCCAGGCTACATATGAAGGGTGTGTTGTGTGTCCAGGCTACAAATGAAGTGTGTGTTGTGTGTCCAGGCTACATATAAAGGGTGTGTTGTGTGTGTGTGCGCAGATGGTCCTGTTGCCATGGCGGGCTCAGCTGCAATGGGCGGCATCCTGTTGGCGCTTATCGAGGGTGCTGGTATCCTGCTCACCAGGTTCGCCTCCTCACAGTTCCCCACAGGTATGTCTACACACACACACACACACACACACACACACACACACACACACACACACACACACACACACACACACACAAGGTTCGCCTCCTCACAGTTCCCCACAGGTGAGTCTACACACACACACACACACACACACACACAAGGTTCGCCTCCTCACAGTTCCCCACAGGTGAGTCTACCTGCCCCAACACACACAGCCAACACACACAGCCCTCACCCACACAGCCAACACACACACACCACACACACACAGCCAACACACGCACACACCACACACACACAGCCAAGACACACCCCACACACAGCCCACAGCCAACACACACCCCACACATAGCCAACACACCCCACACACACACAGCCAACACACACACGCAGCCAACACACACACACACCCCACACACAGCCAACACACACGCCACACACGCACACCACACACACACAGCCAACACACACACGCAGCCAACACACACACACCCCACACACAGCCAACACACACGCCACACACGCACACCACACACACACAGCCAACACACACACCACACACACACAGCCAACACACACACCACTCACAGCCGCCACACACACACACACACACACAACTACCAATACGTCTATAGACGTCAATTGCAATTTTCAATGGGGAGGGCTCATGGGTGGGCTTGGGAACGATCTAGCAGAGTTTCAGGCTTGTAAACAGACTGTACTAGCGATCCGAACAGCTAGATGGAAGCAGTGCCATTTGGATGATTAGTATCTGCCTACAGAGTGCACATGCAGAGACATACAACAAGCTAACACACTGAAGATCGACCACAGTGGATCTCGTTTGCACGCGGTGCAGGGAATAAATATGCTTACTTCTTACATCAAGGATGGAAAACATGTGAACGGTATGATCCATTTACATTGGATATTGCTATATAGACTAGCAACAACTTTGCTAGTGCTAGCTTGCTAAGTCTACCGTCCTGTTCAGAGTCTATAGCGACCATCAGAGTCCCTAGCAACCTTGACGAGACTGACGAGATAACAGTGCAATCGTGGTTGACATACTACTGAAACGCTAACGTTAAAAATTTGATTTTCACAAGAAGATCGTTTTCTCCATGTTTTGGTCAAAAACAGGTGTTTTTAGCAAAACTAACCCATGTTCTACTGACGATTACTAAAGAACGGAAAACGATAGAAACAAACCGTTTTTTTCCTGGTGAAAGAAGAGAGTCTACTCTTTCATTTGGTACCTTCGGAGTTTACATAGTCATAAAGCTCACCGTTCGGTGGATCTTGGAAAAACAGTCAAAATGCTGTAAAACGTCTGGCAGTATGAAGCGCTCTGCACTGAAAATGGCTGGCAGCCAATGAGTTAAAAGGACTGAAAATATCTTAGATGGAAGTGGGAATCAAATTATTCATAAAAAGAGCCGTCAGTCCAGGGCGTGAGTTCTCACTGAAAAGACAGCATTTTCTTTTTTTTTTAACACAGGACTTTAGAAAGATGCCATACGGGCTGTCCTTGCCTCATAGTGTGTGAAGATACGGGCTGTCCTTGCCTCATAGTGTGTGAAGATACGGGCTGTCCTTGCCTCATAGTGTGTGAAGTGCAGTCATGGTTGTCGGACTTTGTGATGTGTGTGTAACCGTCCGACTCTCCCCGTCTCTCTCTCTGTCCCTCCCCCCCCTCTCTCCCCCTCTCTCCCCCTCTCTCTCTGTCCCCCCCCCTCTCTCTCTCCCCCCCCCCCCCCTTCTCTCTCCCTCTCTCTCTGTGTCCCAGGGCCCCAGTTTGCGGAGGAGCCCATGCCAGCTCCTGCGCCCGCGCCCTCCTTTGGCGACTACAGACAGTACCAGTGAGCAGCGCGCCCGCGGAGCCTTTTCTATTCCATGAGCTTGAGACGGGGAGGCCACCACCCCACCACCCCACCTCATCTCACCTCATCACCCCACCACCCCACCCTGGGGAACCTCACCTGTCCTCAAATGCTACCATCAAATCATGGGATGACCAGAGAGAAAATGACATTTAAACACACACACACACACACACACACTCACATACTTTTTTTTTTTACTTCAAGCTACCCACAGATCGCCTTCTTTTGCTCCTTGGCCTTGTGTTTGCCTCAGTAGTTCATCCCCCTATCAGCTGAATGTCCTTCCTCTGGACCAAGCAGTTGCCTTCAGCCTGTGTCTCTACAAGTGTGTTCAGTGTGTGTGTGTGTGTTCCCAGATGTCCACGCTGGACACACACACACACACACACACCCAGGCTGGCTGAAGCAGGCAGTGATCCTGCTGTGTTGGCTCGTAATGTTCTGTGTTGTGGACATAAAGGCTGTGTGCATGTGTGACATGCTGTTGTGTCTGTCCTGTGTGTGTGTGTGTGTGAGTGACATGCTGTTGTGTCTGTCCCGTGTGTGTGTGTGTCTGTGTGTGTGTGTGTGTGTGTGTGTGCATGCATGTGTGACATGCTTCCCGTGTGCTCATGCTGTGAGGGCAGCAGGTGGCATGAGGGAGCTCCAGCTCTTCTTCAGACTGACGGAGGAGAGCAGGGGAAACTGAGTGAAGAAACATGTCCCCTTTTTTGTGTAAAAACTGGGTTCTATTTATTTTTTTGACGAGAGATATCCTATTCCACTAGACATTTTATTGTATGTAGATCTCTGAGATTTAAGCCTTTGTGACGGCGCAGGAGTGGAACACAAGAGACCAGTTCTACAGTACGAGTGGTGTTCCCAACTGTTCTACAGTACGAGTGGTGTTCCCAACTGTTCTACAGTACAAGTGGTGTTCCCAACTGGATTCTGTTCCTCTCTGGATTGTGAATATGAGCTGGGTCTGAGAAACAGACCAGAAATAATAAATAAACACAAACATCTGACATTAATCTGTCTTTCTTTACACCGAGTGTTGGAGTCATGGAAAATGGAGGACAATGCCATTCAATGTGGGGGGAACTGAGGGCAGTGAGGAAAAACAATTCACACTACAGCAGTTTTAGCAGATGCACACTAGAGGGAGACATTTCGCAGTGGATCCCAATTATCTTTATCGTAGTGCATTATTATCACGTGTATTTGCCATTGTTCACCGTTTGTGGATGGGATGCGTTTGATTGTTACACTCAGCTTCAGAAATACGGCGCAGAAACCCGCAGCAGGATGTTCATAAACTGAAGTGAACAAGACGACACACGGGCAGGCAGTACCCGAACATTATGACTTCGGCTGAAGCCAACGCCTGACACAGTTGGGGTCGTGTGAGTAAAATCACTAAAGCTCTCCAAGTACAATGCTGTTGCATGCCCCCCTAAAATCAAACCTACTTAAATAAATCCATAAAAGCTAGACCGTCTGGCCTTGACAAGTAATGCTTTGCTTCGTGGCCCGTAGAGGGTGCAATCGAGCAACTTGGCAGCGTTGTGTCTTTTAGGATTGCTAAGATAGAGTTTGGCAATGACTACGTAGACTTCACTCACTGCCGGAGAGAGCCGGAGCTCGATGGTTGTGGAGCGGCGGAGAGCGAAAGACGGTGAGTTGCTGTGGCATTGAGGCAAACTACGTCTGATCATCGCGGCTGTCAAAGGAGGTCGTTGAGCGGACAGGCGAATATACAGTCGCATGATAACTACACAGATATTGTGCTGATAAAGAGGTCGGTGACTGTGCGCTATGGAATGCGGTGCATGGTGGTAGATTCGAAGAATTGGCTCTCACCATAACTATTAGAAGCAATTGTGCACTCTTCTAAGTGCAGGCCAGGCCGGAGAGGGGTGAGTAACGCAGGCTAACGCCTAACTAGTTAAGTACAGAGCTAGCTGGCTAAGTGACTAGTTAACCTAGATACTGTTTTACACACAAGGCAAGCTAAAGTGTGTTAGCATATGCGGTTTGAATGCAGACAATGTTTGGGGCCAGCTAATGTTATAACGAATGTAGATAGCATGCTAGTCGAGTTGGCAAGCTAGCAATGTAGTTGCATAAATAAGTCAACCCAATTGAGATGCTAAATGTGTTATTGCATCAGTAATAAACATCATTGTGCCAGACTGTACAATGGCTTGTTTGCTTTACTTAGTTCATGCACAACCACAACAGCTCAGTAGTTAGCGGGTCGTTTATTTATGTAGGTTACTATCTGCTTTGGGTTAAGCGTAGGTTAACAGTTAATATCCACTGAACTAGCTGCATGTAACGTGAACATTATGGCTTTGATCACTGCTGGGCAGCAGAGAATTTGACCAACATGTAGAATCAAGCCATTAAGGTGTCATCGCAGCAATTCTCATTATCTCATGTTTTCCTTTTTTTGGTTTGTTTTAACAGTCTTTAACTGTTATCATTTGTTATTATGCGACTGGCTAGAAGATAGATTGCCGTTAAGTTTTGGCAAGCTAACTAGCAAGGAAGCTAACATGGCTGATTAGCTAACATATGGTAAGATGAGCCATGCATTAACGTTATGAATCCTATCAGTAGAAGGTTGCGAGAGACGTGTCATGAGGTGAAGTATTAGCCGACAAACATTAATATTTGTGTTTGTTTAGCTGACTGGAAGAGGCTTGGTGATGCATAGTGTTGGCTAGCTAAGTCTGGACAATACTGTAACGTTACGTACATTAGCTGAGAGTACTTTGTGAAACTGAACTTGAATTTGCCAATGATTACTGCTAATCACAGCGTCCACACTGGCTGACGGTCGAGGCTAATCAGTGGCCTGTGTTGACCTAACGTTAGAATTAGAGCGGATTTGCCATTGTCAGCATTTCGCTGCATGAAGCTACAGGTTTGCTATGACCCATGCTGGCCGCTGTCTCTACAATAGTAACCTTTCATCGATGCTGAGCGCTAGGCCAGTAGTCTTCTTTTTGGACTGCACTGCCATATTATACATCAGAAGTAATACGCACATTCTATGCCGTTTTCCGCAAACAGAGAAGGTAAATGAGTGATGGAACTAATGCAAGAAAATTCTTGGCTCCCGTGACTTGAAAAAGTGTCGGGGGGCTGTATGCATAATTTAGCAGCGGAGTGCGCGAGGAATAGCCCACGTGTTGAGCGAGATGACGGGTATTTCCACCCTTAACGTGCACATCAGAAAATGAGCTGACAGTTACAGTAACGAGTCACTTCAGAAGTAGAAGATGGTGTACACACACACACACACACACACACACACACACACACACACACACACACACACACACACACACACACACGGTTGTTCTTTCAAGCAGCAGCAGCTCGTGTGAATGTTCTGATGTGTTACTTTACTCCGGTACAAAACTAACTTTTAACCACCCTTGCCAAAGATCATTAAGTGCAGAGCAAGATACTTCATGAGAAGCCACTTCCTGGAAACCGAATCGCAAGAGGGAGGGGGGGCAAAATCCCCCTTTATGGACACGCATGACACACCCCCCTTTATGCAGAGGAAGTGATCCCCGTTTTGCGCTCATAGACATGAACTACGACGACGTATCTTGCTCCGCCTTAAGGATCTTTGCCCTTGCCTCCTACCCGCACCTGACCCCTAACCTCTAACCTCTCCTGTAGTAGCCTGGCCGTGCCTCTGGTCTCTAGTGAGATGTGCTCTCCTGTAGTAGCCTGGCCGTGCCTCTGGTCTCTAGTGAGATGTGCTCTCAGTGTAGTAGTGCCTCTGGTCTCTAGTGAGATGTGCTCTCAGTGTAGTAGTGTCTCTGGTCTCTAGTGAGATGTGCTCTCAGTGTAGTAGTGTCTCTGGTCTCTAGTGAGATGTGCTCTCAGTGTAGTAGTGTCTCTGGTCTCTGGTCTAGTGAGATGTGCTCTCAGTGTAGTAGTGTCTCTGGTCTAGTGAGATGTGCTCTCAGTGTAGTAGTGTCTCTGGTCTCTAGTGAGATGTGCTCTCAGTGTAGTAGTGTCTCTGGTCTAGTGAGATGTGCTCTCAGTGTAGTAGTGTCTCTAGTGAGATGTGCTCTCAGTGTAGTAGTGTCTCTGGTCTAGTGAGATGTGCTCTCAGTGTAGTAGTGTCTCTGGTCTCTAGTGAGATGTGCTCTCAGTGTAGTAGTGTCTCTGGTCTAGTGAGATGTGCTCTCAGTGTAGTAGTGTCTCTGGTCTCTAGTGAGATGTGCTCTCAGTGTAGTAGTGTCTCTGGTCTCTAGTGAGATGTGCTCTCAGTGTAGTAGTGTCTCTGGTCTCTGGTCTAGTGAGATGTGCTCTCAGTGTAGTAGTGTCTCTAGTGAGATGTGCTCTCAGTGTAGTAGTGTCTCTGGTCTAGTGAGATGTGCTCTCAGTGTAGTAGTGTCTCTGGTCTAGTGAGATGTGCTCTCAGTGTAGTAGTGTCTCTGGTCTAGTGAGATGTGCTCTCAGTGTAGTAGTGCCTCTGGTCTCTGGTCTAGTGAGATGTGCTCTCAGTGTAGTAGTGTCTCTGGTCTAGTGAGATGTGCTCTCAGTGTAGTAGTGTCTCTGGTCTAGTGAGATGTGCTCTCAGTGTAGTAGTGTCTCTAGTGAGATGTGCTCTCAGTGTAGTAGTGTCTCTGGTCTCTAGTGAGATGTGCTCTCAGTGTAGTAGTGTCTCTGGTCTAGTGAGATGTGCTCTCAGTGTAGTAGTGTCTCTGGTCTCTAGTGAGATGTGCTCTCAGTGTAGTAGTGTCTCTGGTCTCTAGTGAGATGTGCTCTCCTGTAGTAGTGTCTCTGGTCTCTAGTGAGATGTGCTCTCAGTGTAGTAGTGTCTCTGGTCTCTAGTGAGATGTGCTCTCCTGTAGTAGTGTCTCTGGTCTCTAGTGAGATGTGCTCTCAGTGTAGTAGTGTCTCTGGTCTCTAGTGAGATGTGCTCTCCTGTAGTAGTGTCTCTGGTCTAGTGAGATGTGCTCTCAGTGTAGTAGTGTCTCTAGTGAGATGTGCTCTCAGTGTAGTAGTGTCTCTGGTCTCTGGTCTAGTGAGATGTGCTCTCAGTGTAGTAGTGCCTCTGGTCTCTAGTGAGATGTGCTCTCAGTGTAGTAGTGTCTCTGGTCTAGTGAGATGTGCTCTCAGTGTAGTAGTGTCTCTGGTCTAGTGAGATGTGCTCTCAGTGTAGTAGTGTCTCTGGTCTAGTGAGATGTGCTCTCAGTGTAGTAGTGTCTCTGGTCTAGTGAGATGTGCTCTCAGTGTAGTAGTGTCTCTGGTCTAGTGAGATGTGCTCTCAGTGTAGTAGTGCCTCTGGTCTCTAGTGAGATGTGCTCTCAGTGTAGTAGTGTCTCTGGTCTCTAGTGAGATGTGCTCTCAGTGTAGTAGTGTCTCTGGTCTAGTGAGATGTGCTCTCAGTGTAGTAGTGTCTCTGGTCTCTAGTGAGATGTGCTCTCAGTGTAGTAGTGTCTCTGGTCTAGTGAGATGTGCTCTCAGTGTAGTAGTGTCTCTGGTCTAGTGAGATGTGCTCTCAGTGTAGTAGTGTCTCTAGTCTAGTGAGATGTGCTCTCAGTGTAGTAGTGTCTCTGGTCTAGTGAGATGTGCTCTCAGTGTAGTAGTGTCTCTAGTGAGATGTGCTCTCAGTGTAGTAGTGTCTCTGGTCTCTGGTCTAGTGAGATGTGCTCTCAGTGTAGTAGTGTCTCTGGTCTAGTGAGATGTGCTCTCAGTGTAGTAGTGTCTCTGGTCTAGTGAGATGTGCTCTCAGTGTAGTAGTGTCTCTGGTCTAGTGAGATGTGCTCTCAGTGTAGTAGTGTCTCTAGTGAGATGTGCTCTCAGTGTAGTAGTGTCTCTGGTCTCTGGTCTAGTGAGATGTGCTCTCAGTGTAGTAGTGTCTCTGGTCTCTGGTCTCTAGTGAGATGTGCTCTCAGTGTAGTAGTGTCTCTGGTCTCTAGTGAGATGTGCTCTCAGTGTAGTAGTGTCTCTGGTCTCTGGTCTCTAGTGAGATGTGCTCTCAGTGTAGTAGTGTCTCTGGTCTCTAGTGAGATGTGCTCTCAGTGTAGTAGTGTCTCTGGTATCTGGTCTCTAGTGAGATGTGCTCTCAGTGTAGTAGTGTCTCTGGTCTAGTGAGATGTGCTCTCAGTGTAGTAGTGTCTCTGGTCTCTGGTCTAGTGAGATGTGCTCTCAGTGTAGTAGTGTCTCTGGTCTCTGGTCTCTAGTGAGATGTGCTCTCAGTGTAGTAGTGTCTCTGGTCTCTAGTGAGATGTGCTCTCAGTGTAGTAGTGTCTCTGGTCTCTGGTCTCTAGTGAGATGTGCTCTCAGTGTAGTAGTGTCTCTGGTCTCTAGTGAGATGTGCTCTCCTGTAGTAGTGTCTCTGGTCTAGTGAGATGTGCTCTCAGTGTAGTAGTGCCTCTGGTCTCTAGTGAGATGTGCTCTCAGTGTAGTAGTGTCTCTGGTCTAGTGAGATGTGCTCTCAGTGTAGTAGTGTCTCTGGTCTAGTGAGATGTGCTCTCAGTGTAGTAGTGTCTCTGGTCTCTAGTGAGATGTGCTCTCAGTGTAGTAGTGTCTCTGGTCTCTAGTGAGATGTGCTCTCAGTGTAGTGATAGCAGGTCAATAATGTCACCATATCTCTGCAGTCCCTCTGTCTCTAATACCGTGATGGTATATTATTGTGTGTGTGTGTGTGTGTGTGTGTGTGTGTGTGTGATGAGTTTGTCTCTGCTGACGT
Organism: Sardina pilchardus; assembly: GCF_963854185.1. Taxonomy (NCBI): domain Eukaryota; kingdom Metazoa; phylum Chordata; class Actinopteri; order Clupeiformes; family Clupeidae; genus Sardina; species Sardina pilchardus. Next base: position 19,162 of record NC_085002.1, on the reverse strand, counting down.
TGCTGTGCTGATGAGGGCGGAGGTTTCGGTTCCTCGTGTCGCGCCAAAGTCTCGCCGTGTCAGCAGGAACGGAGCGGCACCGGACCAGAGGGTCCACTTCCCATTTACGCTGCTCAGATGACCTCAGGTGACCTGTGCTGCAGGGCATTCTGGGCCGTAGGTGAACTCTGACCTCTGCTGCAGGGCATTCTGGGCCGTAGGTTGAACGCTGTTTGAACCGTGTGTGTGTGTGTACGGTGTGTTTGGAGGCGCTGTTTGAACCGTGGGTGTGTGTGTACGCCGGGTTTGGAGGCGCTGTTTGAACAACGATGCGCTCCGTACTAGAGATGCACCGAAAGATCGGCTGGTGGCCGGAATCGGCTGATTTTCACCTGATTGGCGACTGGCCGGTGTGTGTGTGTGTGTGCCGGTCAGTGTGAGACGTGCCGATTTTATGCCTGTCAAATGCACTTTCATGTAGCCTACTTGTAACAACATCACACAGCTGAGTTTGCAAAGTCTGAAGAAGCTAGCAAAGGCCAACACTCAGGGCTAGGTGTACAAGAAAGCGCTATTTTTCCAATGCAGCAAACGGTGCACTTTGCCATGTTGCGTGGAGTATAAAGCTGTCACTTCACTAGGCTGCGTAAACAGCTCTCATCACTGCCCGTTCCTGCCACTAATTGCGTGCCCACACACACACACACACACACACACACACACATACACACACACACACACACTCTCCCACTAGGGGTGGGCGATATGGACAAAAAATAATCGCGATATGGACAAAAAACTATATCTCAGCTGTAGCTAGTCCAGTTCGTTCATTAGGATCCAAACAGAGATGAAGTTAGAAGCGACCAAACACCTCCATGTTTTCCCAGTTACACACGTATTCACACGACCAAGTATGGTGAGACAAAATAAAACGTGGTGCATTTGTAAGCAGGTAAGAGGGATAACTATATTGTGTGGTGCAGTAATATTCTCACTCTTGCACTTTCAGTTTCACTTTGGAGTGAGGATATTACTGCGCAGAGTCCATGTGCTCCTAATTGTTATTCCGCCACAGTAGTTAGTTAGTGTTGTTGATGATGCTAGCTGATTGGTTGTTGTTGATGATGCTAACTGATTGGTTGTTGCTGTTGATGCTAGCTGATTTGTTGTTGGTGGTTGTTGTTGATGATGCTAGCTGATTGGTTAGATCTGGGGGGTATTCCATTAACCTAGCTAATAAAGGCGGCGCTTAAGAGAAATAACCTGGCTTGAACTAGTGTCAACTTTTACTTGGGGCTGAAGCCGTTCCATTAACTTATGTTAGCTGCATCTTGGCCTCGTTTATTCAAACGAGGCTTAAATCAGCTTTGTGTCTGCTCGTGCACGAGTTAGAAAAGTAGACCGAAACCATAGATTGACGAAAAGAGGATATATGTCGTAAAATTAAGGCAAACTAGACGATTTCAGTTTGATTTACAAGCGGCAGCTACAGGATTTTCATCAGAAGTGAAAAAAAGATAGTTGCCTACATAAAAGGATAATAATAAAATCGTAGGCTACTGTAAATCGCTAAACAGTAGCCTAATTATGATGGTTTGAATTGTGACTTTGATTGTCTTCACTCTGAACAAAACGAGTGCATCAGTAGGCTATTTATTTAAACTCAAAACAACTTTGGCATAGGCTATTCAACAATAAAGATAACCTACGTTTGTAGATTAAAAGGGTTCACACTGAAATATTTTTTCGGTGCTCATAAAATAAATTAGTATACTGTCCTGGGAGTATTGGGAGAAAACCTAGCCTATTGTCTCCCATAAGCATAGGCTATAGTTCTGCCAAAGTGTTAATAATTATCTGAAATGCAATATTGGCTTTCAATTTGTCATTTAATATTTAATTTGTGTAATATAGTTGATTTGATATCCATGAACTATAGGCCTAATCAATAGACTATATGAAGCGGTTTAAATTATTATAGCCCTTAAAAGGTTACAGAATTAGGCTATAGGCTGGCTTGCCTTGCTGACAGCCTGCCTACTGTCACTGAACAAGCTACTGTAGGCTACATGGCCCTTTATCAATAGTGATATGCCTTTCATTAAAGAGTATAACTAAAGATGGCATTATTAATGTGTTTACATAGCCTATGATGATGCTAGTTGATTGGTTGTTGCTGTTGATGCTAGCTGATTTGTTGGTGGTGGTTGTTGATGATGCTAGCTGATTGGTTAGATATTGTTGATGATGCTAGTTGATTGGTTGTTTGTTGTACTTTATGGTGCTAGCTGGTTGGTTGGTGGTTGTAGTTTATGATGCTTGCTGATTGTTTGGTGGTTGGTGATGATGCTAACTGATTGGTTGTTGTTGTTGATAGTGCTAGCTGAGGGGTATTTCACAAAACCTAGATAAGGGATTAAGCCGGGATTTTTTGGTTATCCTGGATGAACTTACCCTTGACTCGGTTTCACAAAAGAGATGCTACATAAGTTGCCATGGGAATTTATTCTCTGAAGCTAGCCTGCTCCCGACCAGGCTAACAGCCAAGATAAGTTAATTCTAATGGTAATTACATTATCTGATTGGTTCAGCTAGCTGTCATTCAAATCAGACCTGCATGCGATTTTTGAAAGAGCTGTATTCCGTTTATATACTATTTGCTACTTGCATTTACTCGCAAAACACAACAGAATGTCTGCCCAATACCATTTAGATATCATTTAAATTATGGTGGCCTTATAATTAATTACAAAATCGTTGTTTGCATCTTTTTTTGACTGACGTTTGATGAATAGCCTACTGTAGTAGTTGATTGGAAGTGAAGGGGACATATTTCAAAGGTGTTTTCAACTAATTTGGTTTAAAGACAGAATGAAGATATATATAGTCATACTTTGTGCATCTTTGCGGAGGCAAGCGCTTTCTTATTGACGTTGCGTGCCGAGACAAGGAAGCTCTCACACGTGGGTGCATACGTAAATTTGCATTCAGTTGGTCTGACACACCTACTCCCGCTATGTAACAGAAATAATCATGATTCCCCATCCAAAAAAGTAAAACTTTACCTCGTTGTTGTCTATATCAAAAGCGGTTGTTAACTTTGCGTGCAAGACGCTATTTTTTGCGTCTTTTTTATTCCAACCGTGAGTTATTTGGGGGAGAAACGAGAACGCGCACACATCCCGAATAACTTACACCTGGCTTGACATAGACGCTCCTGTTCATCCTGGATTGGCGTTAGTGAAACGAGTTTAGCAAGGATGACTAGAGAACGCTATGTCAAACCTGGCTTTATCGATTATCTTGGATGTCTTAATTCTGCTTTTGTGAAATACCCCTCTGATTGGTTGTTGTTGTTGATAGTGCTAGCTGGTTGGTTGTTGTTGTTAATGCTAGCTGATTGGTTGTTGTTGTTGATAATGCTAGCTGATTGGTTGTTGTTGTTGATAGTGCTAGCTGATTGGTTGTTGTTGTTGATAGTGCTAGCTGGTTGGTTGGTGTTGTTGATAGTGCTAGCTGGTTGGTTGGTTGGTGGTTGTTGTTGATGATGCTAACTGATTGGTTGTTGTTGTTGTTGATAGTGCTAGCTGGTTGGTTGTTGTTGTTGATAGTGCTAGCTGGTTGGTTGGTGTTGTTGATAGTGCTAGCTGGTTGGTTGATGTTGTTGATAGTGCTAGCTGATTGGTTGGTTTTGTTGATAGTGCTAGCTGGTTGGTTGGTGTTGTTGATAATGCTAGCTGGTTGGTTGTTGTTGTTGATAGTGCTAGCTGATTGGTTGTTGTTGTTGATAGTGCTAGCTGATTGGTTGGTCTTTATTGATGATGCTAACTGATTGGGTATCCGTGGTGTGTGTGTGTACACGGCGTGAGTGTTGATTGTGTGTGTGTGTGTGTGTGAATGTGGTGTGTGTGTGTGTGTGTGTGTGTGTGTGTGCGTGTGAATGTGGGGCGAGTGTTGAGTATCCGTGGTGTGTGTGTGTGTGTGTGTGTGTGTGTGTGTGTGAACGCGACGTGAGTGTTGAGTATCCGTGGTGTGTGTGAAGCAGAACACAGCTACTCCCACATCCAATAGCACATCCCCCAGCAGCAGGGGCCTGGGAACCAAGTATACCATCTGTACTGTGTGTGTGTGTGCGTGTGCGTGTGCGTGCACATGTTGCATTTTAGTGATCGCACATTAT
>NC_085002.1:5000-10000 GCF_963854185.1 Sardina pilchardus | reverse complement strand
ACCACCCAAAACACACCATACCTAGTGTGAAGCATGGTGGGGGCAACATTATGTTGTGGGGATGTTTCTTTTCAGCGGGAACTGGGCAATTGGTCAGGATAGAAGGGAAAATGGATGCTGCCAAGTACACCCACATTCTTAAGGAAAACCTGCGTCCCTCTCCTAGACAGCTGAGGATGGGGAGGTCATTCGCCTTCCAACACGACAATAATCCTAAACATACTGCCAAAAGAACAAAGCAGTGGCTTAAGGATAGGATGGTGAATATCCTTGAGTGGCAAAGTCAGAGCCCTGACTTAAATACTATAGAAAATATGTGGATTGACTTGAAGAGAGCAGTCCATCGCCATTCCCTACAGAATTTGACTAAATTTTAACATTTCTGTACGGAAAATTGGGCAAATATTCCCCTATCTAGGTGTGCAAAGCTATAATAGAGACATATCCAAACAGATTGATGGCTGTAATGAAAGCAAAAGGAAGCTTTACAAAGTATTAAGTCAGGGGTATGATGACTTTTCCAACCCTGTTATTCTAGTTTTTCATTTTTTATTAATTTTCAGAACTGTTTACTTTTTTTTCATTATTTTGATGTTGTACAGCTAAATTTGTTAATAAAACTGGAAAAGATTTTTTTAAAAATGGGTTTTGATTTCAGGCTGTAAGACAAAAAAAGTAACTATTTCAAAAGGGTATGATGACTTTCTATAGGCACTGTATCTACACTTTAATGCAGGTTAAAAGTGTATAGACTTAGACACCATTGGAATACGGAATAGAATCTCAAACAACGCCAATCAACAATGATGCAGCAACAGGTAGGATATCTAGCAAATGTAACGTTTACAGTAGGATATTTTATGTAGGCTACACAAACATATTACAGGATGAGCTAGTATGTTCTTCGAAGTGTTTCCAAGTGTGTGATTATCCTATTAGGAATGTACAATAAGCTGTTAACAAAGGATTTTAATTTGTGAATGATACCGAAAGCTTTATGATTGCCTGGCTGGCAAGTGCCTATAGCTAAAACGAGTGCTAGCTTGCTAACAAACAAACGTGAAAATTATAGCAATGCAGGTTGTACTAGAACCGACTGTGAGAAGAAGGCTTAAACCTAAATGGTGCAACTAGTAGGCCTATGCCTATCAGGTTGGACTTCACTAGAATGCTGGGTGAAGATCGGTGTCGTGTAGGCTGCTCTGTCGAGATAGCTAAAAGCCCTTGTGTAAGCCCTGTTGGCTGCAGCCGACCCCGGTGTTAAACGTTAGTCTGGAGCAAGTTATGTTTGATTGTCGTTAGCTAAATACAGTGTTTACGTTAACGTTAGCTAAATACAGTGCTTACGTTAACGTTAGATTGTCTTTAGCTGTTGATAACGTTACCTAGAGCAAACCGGTTACGGTAACGATATAAGCAAATCAAGTAAGGAGTAGCCTACAGCAGGAGACAAGAGGATAATGTCCGGGTTTATCGCAGCTGTGGCATGGTAGAATGTTTTCACAGCTGTTACAGCTTAATGAGTAGACGTAACAATCTATCTTTGCCGCCAAAGCGTCTCAACGTTAACTCAAAAAGTATAAAGTTCACTAATGTGAAAAATACATAGAACAAATCTCCGTTACAAGTAGGGATGGGCATTCGATTAAATTTTCTTAGTCGATCGTCGGGAGAATTAACGATCAACTATCGATTAATCATTAATATTTTTATATTAAAATTAATGATTTATTTAATTTAAAATGCAATGGAAATACAAAACCACAACGTGTTTGTTGCGTAGTGTGAGTCTTGAAGCAATGAAATCAATGTCACTGTGTGGCAACAATGAAACATTTTACCAGGCAGGGGCAATATTTGAAGCCATTCTCAGTTTAATGCGATTTTCCGTTTTGATTGCACTCAGTTTCAACCTAGCATCAACTCGAATTTAGCATGGAGATTTATTGAAACCAGCATATCGCATTCCGTCACGACAGCCTAGGCTACTATCACCAGACTGGTGTCTCACTACAGCTCCTGCTTCTTCTCTTCGTAGTGAGATTCTACCCGTTTGGTAGGCTAAATAACATTAGCCTACAGGATGCACCGCTATATTGTATTTATTCAAGTGGTAGGCTAGTTTGAGTGTGGCGGTGTTGTACTTTGCTTTGGACAAAGGCGTCTGCTAAATAGCATAACAATACACGTTGTTGCTTGCAGCGAACTAAGTCACTTTTCAAATTAAAATGGTCCCACGCCACACTTTACCGTGACCCCTTCATGATTGGCTACTACTGAAATCAAAACGGAAACTCGCAGTTAACTGAGAATGGCGTCAAACATTTCCCCCGGCTGGTAAAATGCTTAATTGTTGCCCTGCAGTGAAATTAATATCATTGTTTCAAGACTCTCACGACGCAACGCAACGTACAATAGTTTAATCGATTACAAATGTATGTTATCGACGAAATTCTTAATGATCAATCCTCGATCGTCGATTAATTATGCCCATCCCTAGTTACAAGACCTTTGTAGGAGTGTTTGAATGACGTCAAACGGTTCAGTGGTTTTAGAGCCTTTGATCGTTGATTTTGGTCGGAAGAAGAATAATTATAACGATAAGAAGAAGAAGAACTGGGATAACAGTACATTGCATTTACATGCATATAACAAGTGGCCACACACACTTGAGTCTAGCGCTCAACCCAATGACGTTAGGTGCTGTGTGTGTGTGTGTGTGTGTGTGTGTGTGTGTGTGTGTGTGTGTGTGTGTGTGTGTGTGTGTGTGTGTGTGTGTGTGTGTGTGTGTGTGTGTGTGTGTGTGTGTGTGTGTGTGTGTGTGTGTGTGTGTGTGTGTGTGTCTCCTCCTGACCCTGTGCTGTGTGTGTCCAGACGGTGCAGTTTGTGCAGGGGATCTTCGTAGAGAAATACGACCCCACAATAGAGGACTCGTACAGAAAGGTGAGCTGCTCTCCACAAGGCCACAGTGCTTACAACACCCTAACCCTTTACAACGCCCTAACCCCTAACCCTAACCCTTTACAACGCCCTAACCCCTAACCCTTTACAACACAACACCCCCCTTTACAACACCCTAACCCCTAACCCTAACCCTTTACAACACAACACCCCCCTTTACAACGCCCTAACCCCTAACCCTAACCCTTTACAACACAACACCCCCCTTTACAACGCCCTAACCCCTAACCCTAACCCTTTACAACACAACACCCCCCTTTACAACCCCCTAACCCCTAACCCTAACCCTTTACAACACAACACCCCCCTTTACAACACCCTAACCCCTAACCCCTAACCCTTTACAACGCCCTAACCCTAGGCCCTAACCCTTTACAACACAACACCCCCCTTTACAACACCCTAACCCTAAACCCTAACCCTTTACAACACAACACCCCCCTTTACAACGCCCTAACCCCTAACCCTAACCCTTTACAACACAACACCCCCCTTTACAACGCCCTAACCCCTAACCCGAACCCTTTACAACACAACACCCCCCTTTACAACGCCCTAACCCTTTACAACACAACACCCCCTTTACAACGCCCTAACCCTAACCCTAACCCTTTACAACACAACACCCCCCTTTACAACGCCCTAACCCTAACCCTAACCCTTTACAACACAACGCCCTAACCCCTAACCCTAACCCTTTACAACACAACACCCCCCTTTACAACGCCCTAACCCCTAACCCTAACCCTTTACAACACAACACCCCCCTTTACAACGCCCTAACCCCTAACCCTAACCCTTTACAACACAACACCCCCCTTTACAACGCCCTAACCCCTAACCCTAACCCTTTACAACACAACACCCTAATCCTAGGCCCTAACCCTTTACAACACAACACCCCCCTTTACAACACCCTAACCCCTAACCCTAACCCTTTACAACACAACACCCCCCTTTACAACACCCTAACCCTAACCCTTTACAACACAACACCCTAACCCTAGGCCCTAACCCCTAACCCTTTACAACACAACACCCCCCTTTACAACACCCTAACCCTTTACAACACAACACTGCCCTTTACAAGCCTAACCCTAACCCTTTACAACACAACACCCCCCTTTACAACACTCTAACCCTAACCCTTTACAACACAACACCCCCCTTTACAACCCTAACTCTAACCCTTTACAACACAACACCCCCCTTTACAACACCCTAACCCTAGGCCCTAACCCTTTACAACACTGCCCTTTACAACCCTAACCCTAACCCTTTACAACACAACACCCCCCTTTACAACCCTAACTCTAACCCTTTACAACACAACACCCCCCTTTACAACACCCTAACCCTAGGCCCTAACCCTTTACAACACTGCCCTTTACAACCCTAACCCTAACCCTTTACAACACAACACCCCCCTTTACAACCCTAACTCTAACCCTTTACAACACAACACCCCCCTTTACAACACCCTAACCCTAGGCCCTAACCCTTTACAACACAACACTGCCCTTTACAACACAACACTGCCCTTTACAACACTGCCACCAACATGTGTTTTGGAGCCCCATATGAAATCTCTCTCTCTCTCTCGTGTGTGTGTGTGTGTGTGTGTGTGTGTGTGTGTTTGTGTGTGTTTGTCCTTACTGCAGCAAGTGGAAGTTGATGGGCAGCAATGTATGTTGGAAATCCTGGACACGGCAGGCACAGTAAGTCACTCGCTCTCACTGTCATCTAGTGCTGTCTACTCTGTATGGTTGTGTGTGTGTGTGTGTTTATGTTGTAGTAGTGTTTATGTATGGTTGTGTGTATTCAGTGCGTGTGTGTGTGTGTGTGTGCGCTCTGCACTGCAACTAGCATGTCGGACAGCTAACACTGTGTGTCTAGGAATATTTTATGGCCTGAGGGACCTCTAAAACTGTGTGTGTGTGTGCGCAATAGTGCCCTCCTGCAGCAGTTTTTAGTCACGTAAGGCCCTCTAGTGGTGTGTGTGTGTGTGTGTGTGTGTGTGCGCGTGTGTGTGTGTGTGT
>NC_085001.1:35586231-35596042 GCF_963854185.1 Sardina pilchardus | reverse complement strand
GAACCGCGTGCGCTGGAGCCACCAGTGAGCGGCCAGTAGCTCATTGAGGCCCTTTGTGTTGTATGCGCTTGGTTTCAAGCTTCTAAGACCTTCCAATTTCAAGCTATGAAGGAAAAGTGAAGACACGTTTACTTTTCATATTTCATGACAGTTGGCTGAGACGGCCAAAACATGCGCTCGTGGAAACTTTTTTCAAAATCCACTTTGGGCTTGTAAGATGTTGTAAAGTGACTTTCTGTCACAATGCAGTACATGCACCTCAACACCCAACTTCATGAACACCACATCAGAGTGAATGATGCGACTGAACCGCGTGCGCTGGAGCCACCAGTGAGCGGCCAGTAGCTCATTGAGGCCCTTTGTGTTGTATGCGCTTGGTTTCAAGCTTCTAAGACCTTCCAATTTCAAGCTATGAAGGAAAAGTGAAGACACGTTTACTTTTCATATTTCATGACAGTTGGCTGAGACGGCCAAAACATGCCCTCGTGGAAACTTTTTTCAAAATCCACTTTGGGCTTGTAAGATGTTGTAAAGTGACTTTCTGTCAATATGCAGTACATGCACCTCAACACCCAACTTCATGAACACCACATCAGAGTGAATGATGCGACTGAACCGCGTGCGCTGGAGCCACCAGTGAGCGGCCAGTAGCTCATTGAGGCCCTTTGTGTTGTATGCGCTTGGTTTCAAGCTTCTAAGACCTTCCAATTTCAAGCTATGAAGGAAAAATGAAGACACGTTTACTTTTCATATTTCACGACAGTTGGCTGAGACGGCCAAAACATGCGCTCGTGGAAACTTATTTAAAAATCCACTTTGGGCTTGTAAGATGTTGTAAAGTGACTTTCTGTCACAATGCAGTACATGCACCTCAACACCCAACTTCATGAACACCACATCAGAGTGAATGATGCGACTGAACCGCGTGCGCTGGAGCCACCAGTGAGCGGCCAGTAGCTCATTGAGGCCCTTTGTGTTGTATGCGCTTGGTTTCAAGCTTCTAAGACCTTCCAATTTCAAGCTATGAAGGAAAAGTGAAGACACGTTTACTTTTCATATTTCATGACAGTTGGCTGAGACGGCCAAAACATGCGCTCGTGGAAACTTTTTTCAAAATCCACTTTGGGCTTGTAAGATGTTGTAAAGTGACTTTCTGTCACAATGCAGTACATGCACCTCAACACCCAACTTCATGAACACCACATCAGAGTGAATGATGCGACTGAACCGCGTGCGCTGGAGCCACCAGTGAGCGGCCAGTAGCTCATTGAGGCCCTTTGTGTTGTATGCGCTTGGTTTCAAGCTTCTAAGACCTTCCAATTTCAAGCTATGAAGGAAAAGTGAAGACACGTTTACTTTTCATATTTCATGACAGTTGGCTGAGACGGCCAAAACATGCGCTCGTGGAAACTTTTTTCAAAATCCACTTTGGGCTTGTAAGATGTTGTAAAGTGACTTTCTGTCACAATGCAGTACATGCACCTCAACACCCAACTTCATGAACACCACATCAGAGTGAATGATGCGACTGAACCGCGTGCGCTGGAGCCACCAGTGAGCGGCCAGTAGCTCATTGAGGCCCTTTGTGTTGTATGCGCTTGGTTTCAAGCTTCTAAGACCTTCCAATTTCAAGCTATGAAGGAAAAGTGAAGACACGTTTACTTTTCATATTTCATGACAGTTGGCTGAGACGGCCAAAACATGCCCTCGTGGAAACTTTTTTCAAAATCCACTTTGGGCTTGTAAGATGTTGTAAAGTGACTTTCTGTCAATATGCAGTACATGCACCTCAACACCCAACTTCATGAACACCACATCAGAGTGAATGATGCGACTGAACCGCGTGCGCTGGAGCCACCAGTGAGCGGCCAGTAGCTCATTGAGGCCCTTTGTGTTGTATGCGCTTGGTTTCAAGCTTCTAAGACCTTCCAATTTCAAGCTATGAAGGAAAAATGAAGACACGTTTACTTTTCATATTTCACGACAGTTGGCTGAGACGGCCAAAACATGCGCTCGTGGAAACTTATTTAAAAATCCACTTTGGGCTTGTAAGATGTTGTAAAGTGACTTTCTGTCACAATGCAGTACATGCACCTCAACACCCAACTTCATGAACACCACATCAGAGTGAATGATGCGACTGAACCGCGTGCGCTGGAGCCACCAGTGAGCGGCCAGTAGCTCATTGAGGCCCTTTGTGTTGTATGCGCTTGGTTTCAAGCTTCTAAGACCTTCCAATTTCAAGCTATGAAGGAAAAGTGAAGACACGTTTACTTTTCATATTTCATGACAGTTGGCTGAGACGGCCAAAACATGCGCTCGTGGAAACTTTTTTCAAAATCCACTTTGGGCTTGTAAGATGTTGTAAAGTGACTTTCTGTCACAATGCAGTACATGCACCTCAACACCCAACTTCATGAACACCACATCAGAGTGAATGATGCGACTGAACCGCGTGCGCTGGAGCCACCAGTGAGCGGCCAGTAGCTCATTGAGGCCCTTTGTGTTGTATGCGCTTGGTTTCAAGCTTCTAAGACCTTCCAATTTCAAGCTATGAAGGAAAAGTGAAGACACGTTTACTTTTCATATTTCATGACAGTTGGCTGAGACGGCCAAAACATGCGCTCGTGGAAACTTTTTTCAAAATCCACTTTGGGCTTGTAAGATGTTGTAAAGTGACTTTCTGTCACAATGCAGTACATGCACCTCAACACCCAACTTCATGAACACCACATCAGAGTGAATGATGCGACTGAACCGCGTGCGCTGGAGCCACCAGTGAGCGGCCAGTAGCTCATTGAGGCCCTTTGTGTTGTATGCGCTTGGTTTCAAGCTTCTAAGACCTTCCAATTTCAAGCTATGAAGGAAAAGTGAAGACACGTTTACTTTTCATATTTCATGACAGTTGGCTGAGACGGCCAAAACATGCGGTCGTGGAAACTTTTTTCAAAATCCACTTTGGGCTTGTAAGATGTTGTAAAGTGACTTTCTGTCACAATGCAGTACATGCACCTCAACACCCAACTTCATGAACACCACATCAGAGTGAATGATGCGACTGAACCGCGTGCGCTGGAGCCACCAGTGAGCGGCCAGTAGCTCATTGAGGCCCTTTGTGTTGTATGCGCTTGGTTTCAAGCTTCTAAGACCTTCCAATTTCAAGCTATGAAGGAAAAGTGAAGACACGTTTACTTTTCATATTTCATGACAGTTGGCTGAGACGGCCAAAACATGCGCTCGTGGAAACTTTTTTCAAAATCCACTTTGGGCTTGTAAGATGTTGTAAAGTGACTTTCTGTCACAATGCAGTACATGCACCTCAACACCCAACTTCATGAACACAACATCAGAGTGAATGATGCGACTGAACCGCGTGCGCTGGAGCCACCAGTGAGCGGCCAGTAGCTCATTGAGGCCCTTTGTGTTGTATGCGCTTGGTTTCAAGCTTCTAAGACCTTCCAATTTCAAGCTATGAAGGAAAAGTGAAGACACGTTTACTTTTCATATTTCATGACAGTTGGCTGAGACGGCCAAAACATGCGCTCGTGGAAACTTTTTTCAAAATCCACTTTGGGCTTGTAAGATGTTGTAAAGTGACTTTCTGTCACAATGCAGTACATGCACCTCCACACCCAACTTCATGAACACCACATCAGAGTGAATGATGCGACTGAACCGCGTGCGCTGGAGCCACCAGTGAGCGGCCAGTAGCTCATTGAGGCCCTTTGTGTTGTATGCGCTTGGTTTCAAGCTTCTAAGACCTTCCAATTTCAAGCTATGAAGGAAAAGTGAAGACACGTTTACTTTTCATATTTCATGACAGTTGGCTGAGACGGCCAAAACATGCGGTCGTGGAAACTTTTTTCAAAATCCACTTTGGGCTTGTAAGATGTTGTAAAGTGACTTTCTGTCACAATGCAGTACATGCACCTCAACACCCAACTTCATGAACACCACATCAGAGTGAATGATGCGACTGAACCGCGTGCGCTGGAGCCACCAGTGAGCGGCCAGTAGCTCATTGAGGCCCTTTGTGTTGTATGCGCTTGGTTTCAAGCTTCTAAGACCTTCCAATTTCAAGCTATGAAGGAAAAGCGAAGACACGTTTACTTTTCATATTTCATGACAGTTGGCTGAGACGGCCAAAACATGCGCTCGTGGAAACTTTTTTCAAAATCCACTTTGGGCTTGTAAGATGTTGTAAAGTGACTTTCTGTCACAATGCAGTACATGCACCTCAACACCCAACTTCATGAACACCACATCAGAGTGAATGATGCGACTGAACCGCGTGCGCTGGAGCCACCAGTGAGCGGCCAGTAGCTCATTGAGGCCCTTTGTGTTGTATGCGCTTGGTTTCAAGCTTCTAAGACCTTCCAATTTCAAGCTATGAAGGAAAAGTGAAGACACGTTTACTTTTCATATTTCATGACAGTTGGCTGAGACGGCCAAAACATGCGCTCGTGGAAACTTTTTTCAAAATCCACTTTGGGCTTGTAAGATGTTGTAAAGTGACTTTCTGTCACAATGCAGTACATGCACCTCAACACCCAACTTCATGAACACCACATCAGAGTGAATGATGCGACTGAACCGCGTGCGCTGGAGCCACCAGTGAGCGGCCAGTAGCTCATTGAGGCCCTTTGTGTTGTATGCGCTTGGTTTCAAGCTTCTAAGACCTTCCAATTTCAAGCTATGAAGGAAAAGTGAAGACACGTTTACTTTTCATATTTCAGGACAGTTGGCTGAGACGGCCAAAACATGCGCTCGTGGAAACTTTTTTCAAAATCCACTTTGGGCTTGTAAGATGTTGTAAAGTGACTTTCTGTCACAATGCAGTACATGCACCTCAACACCCAACTTCATGAACACCACATCAGAGTGAATGATGCGACTGAACCGCGTGCGCTGGAGCCACCAGTGAGCGGCCAGTAGCTCATTGAGGCCCTTTGTGTTGTATGCGCTTGGTTTCAAGCTTCTAAGACCTTCCAATTTCAAGCTATGAAGGAAAAGTGAAGACACGTTTACTTTTCATATTTCATGACAGTTGGCTGAGACGGCCAAAACATGCGCTCGTGGAAACTTTTTTCAAAATCCACTTTGGGCTTGTAAGATGTTGTAAAGTGACTTTCTGTCACAATGCAGTACATGCACCTCAACACCCAACTTCATGAACACCACATCAGAGTGAATGATGCGACTGAACCGCGTGCGCTGGAGCCACCAGTGAGCGGCCAGTAGCTCATTGAGGCCCTTTGTGTTGTATGCGCTTGGTTTCAAGCTTCTAAGACCTTCCAATTTCAAGCTATGAAGGAAAAGTGAAGACACGTTTACTTTTCATATTTCATGACAGTTGGCTGAGACGGCCAAAACATGCCCTCGTGGAAACTTTTTTCAAAATCCACTTTGGGCTTGTAAGATGTTGTAAAGTGACTTTCTGTCAATATGCAGTACATGCACCTCAACACCCAACTTCATGAACACCACATCAGAGTGAATGATGCGACTGAACCGCGTGCGCTGGAGCCACCAGTGAGCGGCCAGTAGCTCATTGAGGCCCTTTGTGTTGTATGCGCTTGGTTTCAAGCTTCTAAGACCTTCCAATTTCAAGCTATGAAGGAAAAATGAAGACACGTTTACTTTTCATATTTCACGACAGTTGGCTGAGACGGCCAAAACATGCGCTCGTGGAAACTTATTTAAAAATCCACTTTGGGCTTGTAAGATGTTGTAAAGTGACTTTCTGTCACAATGCAGTACATGCACCTCAACACCCAACTTCATGAACACCACATCAGAGTGAATGATGCGACTGAACCGCGTGCGCTGGAGCCACCAGTGAGCGGCCAGTAGCTCATTGAGGCCCTTTGTGTTGTATGCGCTTGGTTTCAAGCTTCTAAGACCTTCCAATTTCAAGCTATGAAGGAAAAGTGAAGACACGTTTACTTTTCATATTTCATGACAGTTGGCTGAGACGGCCAAAACATGCGCTCGTGGAAACTTTTTTCAAAATCCACTTTGGGCTTGTAAGATGTTGTAAAGTGACTTTCTGTCACAATGCAGTACATGCACCTCAACACCCAACTTCATGAACACCACATCAGAGTGAATGATGCGACTGAACCGCGTGCGCTGGAGCCACCAGTGAGCGGCCAGTAGCTCATTGAGGCCCTTTGTGTTGTATGCGCTTGGTTTCAAGCTTCTAAGACCTTCCAATTTCAAGCTATGAAGGAAAAGTGAAGACACGTTTACTTTTCATATTTCATGACAGTTGGCTGAGACGGCCAAAACATGCGCTCGTGGAAACTTTTTTCAAAATCCACTTTGGGCTTGTAAGATGTTGTAAAGTGACTTTCTGTCACAATGCAGTACATGCACCTCAACACCCAACTTCATGAACACCACATCAGAGTGAATGATGCGACTGAACCGCGTGCGCTGGAGCCACCAGTGAGCGGCCAGTAGCTCATTGAGGCCCTTTGTGTTGTATGCGCTTGGTTTCAAGCTTCTAAGACCTTCCAATTTCAAGCTATGAAGGAAAAGTGAAGACACGTTTACTTTTCATATTTCATGACAGTTGGCTGAGACGGCCAAAACATGCGGTCGTGGAAACTTTTTTCAAAATCCACTTTGGGCTTGTAAGATGTTGTAAAGTGACTTTCTGTCACAATGCAGTACATGCACCTCAACACCCAACTTCATGAACACCACATCAGAGTGAATGATGCGACTGAACCGCGTGCGCTGGAGCCACCAGTGAGCGGCCAGTAGCTCATTGAGGCCCTTTGTGTTGTATGCGCTTGGTTTCAAGCTTCTAAGACCTTCCAATTTCAAGCTATGAAGGAAAAGTGAAGACACGTTTACTTTTCATATTTCATGACAGTTGGCTGAGACGGCCAAAACATGCGCTCGTGGAAACTTTTTTCAAAATCCACTTTGGGCTTGTAAGATGTTGTAAAGTGACTTTCTGTCACAATGCAGTACATGCACCTCAACACCCAACTTCATGAACACAACATCAGAGTGAATGATGCGACTGAACCGCGTGCGCTGGAGCCACCAGTGAGCGGCCAGTAGCTCATTGAGGCCCTTTGTGTTGTATGCGCTTGGTTTCAAGCTTCTAAGACCTTCCAATTTCAAGCTATGAAGGAAAAGTGAAGACACGTTTACTTTTCATATTTCATGACAGTTGGCTGAGACGGCCAAAACATGCGCTCGTGGAAACTTTTTTCAAAATCCACTTTGGGCTTGTAAGATGTTGTAAAGTGACTTTCTGTCACAATGCAGTACATGCACCTCCACACCCAACTTCATGAACACCACATCAGAGTGAATGATGCGACTGAACCGCGTGCGCTGGAGCCACCAGTGAGCGGCCAGTAGCTCATTGAGGCCCTTTGTGTTGTATGCGCTTGGTTTCAAGCTTCTAAGACCTTCCAATTTCAAGCTATGAAGGAAAAGTGAAGACACGTTTACTTTTCATATTTCATGACAGTTGGCTGAGACGGCCAAAACATGCGGTCGTGGAAACTTTTTTCAAAATCCACTTTGGGCTTGTAAGATGTTGTAAAGTGACTTTCTGTCACAATGCAGTACATGCACCTCAACACCCAACTTCATGAACACCACATCAGAGTGAATGATGCGACTGAACCGCGTGCGCTGGAGCCACCAGTGAGCGGCCAGTAGCTCATTGAGGCCCTTTGTGTTGTATACGCTTGGTTTCAAGCTTCTAAGACCTTCCAATTTCAAGCTATGAAGGAAAAGTGAAGACACGTTTACTTTTCATATTTCATGACAGTTGGCTGAGACGGCCAAAACATGCGGTCGTGGAAACTTTTTTCAAAATCCACTTTGGGCTTGTAAGATGTTGTAAAGTGACTTTCTGTCACAATGCAGTACATGCACCTCAACACCCAACTTCATGAACACCACATCAGAGTGAATGATGCGACTGAACCGCGTGCGCTGGAGCCACCAGTGAGCGGCCAGTAGCTCATTGAGGCCCTTTGTGTTGTATGCGCTTGGTTTCAAGCTTCTAAGACCTTCCAATTTCAAGCTATGAAGGAAAAGTGAAGACACGTTTACTTTTCATATTTCATGACAGTTGGCTGAGACGGCCAAAACATGCGCTCGTGGAAACTTTTTTCAAAATCCACTTTGGGCTTGTAAGATGTTGTAAAGTGACTTTCTGTCACAATGCAGTACATGCACCTCAACACCCAACTTCATGAACACCACATCAGAGTGAATGATGCGACTGAACCGCGTGCGCTGGAGCCACCAGTGAGCGGCCAGTAGCTCATTGAGGCCCTTTGTGTTGTATGCGCTTGGTTTCAAGCTTCTAAGACCTTCCAATTTCAAGCTATGAAGGAAAAGCGAAGACACGTTTACTTTTCATATTTCATGACAGTTGGCTGAGACGGCCAAAACATGCGCTCGTGGAAACTTTTTTCAAAATCCACTTTGGGCTTGTAAGATGTTGTAAAGTGACTTTCTGTCACAATGCAGTACATGCACCTCAACACCCAACTTCATGAACACCACATCAGAGTGAATGATGCGACTGAACCGCGTGCGCTGGAGCCACCAGTGAGCGGCCAGTAGCTCATTGAGGCCCTTTGTGTTGTATGCGCTTGGTTTCAAGCTTCTAAGACCTTCCAATTTCAAGCTATGAAGGAAAAGTGAAGACACGTTTACTTTTCATATTTCATGACAGTTGGCTGAGACGGCCAAAACATGCGCTCGTGGAAACTTTTTTCAAAATCCACTTTGGGCTTGTAAGATGTTGTAAAGTGACTTTCTGTCACAATGCAGTACATGCACCTCAACACCCAACTTCATGAACACCACATCAGAGTGAATGATGCGACTGAACCGCGTGCGCTGGAGCCACCAGTGAGCGGCCAGTAGCTCATTGAGGCCCTTTGTGTTGTATGCGCTTGGTTTCAAGCTTCTAAGACCTTCCAATTTCAAGCTATGAAGGAAAAGCGAAGACACGTTTACTTTTCATATTTCATGACAGTTGGCTGAGACGGCCAAAACATGCGCTCGTGGAAACTTTTTTCAAAATCCACTTTGGGCTTGTAAGATGTTGTAAAGTGACTTTGTCACAATGCAGTACATGCACCTCAACACCCAACTTCATGAACACCACATCAGAGTGAATGATGCGACTGAACCGCGTGCGCTGGAGCCACCAGTGAGCGGCCAGTAGCTCATTGAGGCCCTTTGTGTTGTATGCGCTTGGTTTCAAGCTTCTAAGACCTTCCAATTTCAAGCTATGAAGGAAAAGTGAAGACATGCACTCGGCAATATGTACAAAAATGCCCAAGTTTAATGTGGATATATATTTGAAAGGAGGCAAATGTTTGCCCAAGTGAAATGGGGGCAATTTGGGGCAGGTTTTGGGGGAAATTTGGCACACTAAAGGCATCTTCGGGGAGGAAAGTCAGGACACCTCTTGCAGTTGAGGATGTCAAGCACAGAGGTGCTTAATACTAATGGGGGCGCTCACAGCCTAAAGTCAGATCCGAGGAAATTATGGACATATTCTGCACTCCTACTCGGGGGCCAAGCAGAAAGCCTCCTTTCAATGGGTTGATATTATAAAGTTCCCTCTGCATAGGGTTTGATATTTGAAACCCCCCCCCCCTTGAAGTTTGGCCCATAGAGCTGAGTTTGATATAGGAAAGTTCCACGGAGGAACTTTGGGTCAAACTTCCTATTTTTTGGCCCCTCTGAGGGTTGGCCATGGGCCTGCAAACCCTAGTCAATTGGAAGCTTAATTTCTATGGGTTTGATATTCGAA